>NC_137086.1:67222816-67472447 GCF_951640355.1 Cnephaeus nilssonii | reverse complement strand
ATTGCCCCACAGAGGGAGCCCAGGCCAGCCAAACTATCACACCCCATGCCTGCCACTTGCAGAGGGAGGCAACTGGTTGGGGGGGCAGTGCTGCCCAGATGGCAAGCAGTGGCAGTGACGGGGGGTGGGCCAGCTGCCAGCAGCTGGGGGAAGGAAAGCCCCAATAGGCCCTGATCTCAGGCCAGGCCTAGGGACCCTACCCAAGGGGTCCTGGATTGTGAGAGGGTGCACGCAGGGCTGAGGGACCACCCCAAGTGCACGAATGTTTGTGCACTGGGCCTCTAGTATATATATATATATATATATATATATATATATATATATATATATATAAGCCTAAGTGACCAAACCACCAAACAACTGAATGACTGGTGAACAGTTGCTATGTCGCACACTGACCACCAGGGGCAGACACTTAACACAGGAGCTGCCCCCTGGTGATCAGTGTTCTCCCACAACCAACCTCCCAAGGTCCCTCACTGCAGCCAGCCCCAATTGGCCTTATCGCCAGCCAGGCTGAGGGACCCCACCCATGTACAAATTCGTGCACTGGGCCTCTAGTTAAGAAATAAAAGAAAAACAAGAACTCATGAGGATAGATAATGGCAATGAACATAGAGAGGCAGCAAAGAGGCTCTGGGGATGTTTCTGACTTATTAACATTTACAATGATTTTTAAACATTGAAAAGTTTAGGAAAATCCTCTCCTTTATTTGTCTTCATATCAAATACTAGTTGGACAAGCATACATTGCTGGTTCTCAGTAAATAGATAAAGAAAGAAAGAAAAGGAGAAAGAGGAAGGGAGGGAAGGAGGGTGGAAGGAAGGAAGGAGGAGGGAAGGACGGAAGGAAGGAAGTAAAGAAGGAAGGAAGGAAGGAAGGAAGGAAGGAAGGAAGGAAGGAAGAAGGAAATAAATAAGCTAAAGTATTATGTTTATTCAAGACCACTTCAGGGAAGTTCAATTAGAAATCTGAAATTAGATACATATTATTTCTTAATTAATGTAGAAATTCAGGGAAAGGGATTTTACCCTGGATAGAAAAAAATCACAGAAGTGTTGGCAATTTGTCTTCTGCATCCCTTTTCAAAGGACAAAACATCTTGTGTACTTGAGTGTGAAAGATTTTCCTCTATCTTCAACTCCATGAAAAACTTTATCCTTTGTTTAGGAAAAAAGAAATACCCTGCACTTGGTGGTTGATAGTTTGAAGTTCACCAGCTCCCCTCACCCACTCCTCAAATTTAGCTGTGCTCTCATGTTTTATAGCAGGAGAGCGGGAAGAAACAGACATGTAATAGCCAAAGGATTAAATGCTTTGTGAATAGAAAAAGGGGATGTCGCACAATCAATCCCAAAGTGGCCCGGGCTCATGACCTCATTCACTCACTTGGGAAGTTTCCACAGCTTCTGGGCTTCAGCAGGCGCTGCCAGAGCAGATGGCCATGTGGGATGTGCTGTGAGACTTGGCACCCCAACTGCCCACTGCCCTCAGCGTCACACAGTGAGACCGCGGTTAAAGCTTATAGCGAGGTTGGCCGCACAGAGCTGCAAACCTGCCAGGACTTAATCCCTTTGCAGTGAAGTTGGCTGATTCGCAGGGAAGTATCTCAATATGAGGTCACCAAAAAGGCCAGTCCATCACCTCAGCTGGCGTGTGCTGAACAGAACTGGTGGGGAGCATGAGGGAGTCCCAGGCCCGCCTTTGTGCTCTGCACAGCTGATATTCCTCCAGGCTGAATTTATGACCTTTATGTCAACTGCTTCTTTAATGCATAAGGCTAAAAAGCAGCAGCCCGATTCAGACACTCAGGTGCTTGAATACCTACTACTACTAGGACCACGCGGTGTGCTGACACTCAGCATGGGTCATCATCATTTAAAGCCACCGGATGTCAGGCCCTCACTGAGCCGCTGGCACACTCATGCCATCTCCCCTCTTCTACTGAAAAGCCAGGCAAGTGTCTCAGATCCCAGGAGAAGCAGAGGCATATGCTGTAAGCAATGTGAATTACCAAGCTAAACAATACTTTGGTTTAAAATGAATGACTCCCCCCCCCCCCCATTTTTTTGCGGAATTGTTAGGCAAATATTAATGCATTATATAAAGAGAAATCTTGAAATATTTTCCCCAGACTTTATCAGCAGTCAAGAATGTTAAAAGTTTTACTGCCAATAGGATGTGAAATGTACAAGTTCTGAGACCTGCAGCCTTTAGGGAAGCAAGAGATGGCAAGCAGCAGACACACATTTCAGAAGGCCAGGCTCTGGCCAGCCTGCGGGGGACTTAGCAGCTCCAGGCTCATTCCTCAGGATATCTGTAGGGTCCGCAGGAGGATCTCATATGCGGGCCTGGACTGTCTTTCCTCTTTTGATCCAGCCCCCTAATGGACATCTGCTGCCAGGAAGCCTCTGCAGAAGGTCCCCCCACTGTCCCCGCTGCTGGCACCAGCTGCGCACCTTCTCAGGTACGTGTGCAGGCCACCTCGCCTGGCGCCCGAGCAGTGCTCCACTTGATGGCAGAGCAAGCTGGTCTTGGTCCCCTTCATTGTGCCAATGGTTCTCATGCGACTGAGCAGAATGAAGGAAGCACCTCCGGACTTGTACTGCTTTCTCTCCGGTCACAAAGCAGCGATGTCCATTGCTGCGTTCATGCTGAGCAGGGTCCCTTGTGTGAATAGCTTTTTCAAGTTCTGAATTTGCTTCTTATTCTGAGTATCAGACCCAAGTTGATGGGAGTGGTCAAAAGAGCACAATCTTATGCAGGTTTGGGGCCCTTCTGTGGTCCTCCCAACGTACTTTGCCCATCTCTTCCTCTAAACTTGGCTTTCAAATGTCTGCCTTAAAATTCCTCAGTGGAGGGAAATGCTACAACAAGTAAAGCTGTGTAAAGACTAAATCCCAGGACTTGGACCTCAGACATACTTTATGTTCAGTTAAAGCTCAACTTAAGACCACAACTGCACCTACATGGACTTATAAACAGCAGAAGTGCCAAGTACCATATTTCAACAGGTGTGACTTAGTAAAAGAAATATTCTATGATCAAATAAAGTTGGCAAATGCTGCACTGTACATCACTTGTGGATTCATAGTGCAAAGCACACCAGAGGCACACAGACTTCTGCCTAAAGGAGCTTGTTTAACTTTGCTTAAACAGCTTTTCCAAAACTCATTTAACAATAAGTAGCTTTTCAAAATGTTTGGTAATGCCTAGTTTCTGAGGAATCAAAATTGCATGGAATGGAATTTGGCAAATAGCACTGTAAAAATATTCTGGACAAATTTTGTTAATATGTATTTCTGACCAGCTACTTGCTGAATTGTGAGAAAAGTCCAGTAAATCTTTTAAATGTGTGGTGAGGGGTGCGAAAGCTGACAGACAGTAACTAACATCTGAGTGAGCAGGCTCCTACAGAGGCCCGCGAACCCTGGAACCATTGCAACATGCGAGGGAGCGGCTGGTGTCTCCACATTCTTCTACTTTCAAAGGGAACTGATAAACCAAGTTTCTGCAAAACTTCTGTTTTAAATATTGGCAACTGCCTTTGCTTTTTAGAACAGAGAAAGAAAGATGTCTTACAGGGAGGCAGCCTCCTTCCCACAAACAACATAAAGAAACAAACAAAACAGAGCCCGGTAGGTTTGTATCTGACCCATGGGTCGGCCGGGTCATCTCCTGGGCAGGTCCACAATTTTGAATACAGATGGTCAGAAATGGAGAAAATATTAAATTTTGTTCTTAAATTCTGTCTCCTTTACATAAGTATTGTATACAGCTTGCTGTTGAATTAAACACACACACACACACACACACACACACACACACACACACCCCAGAGTGTTTGGTATTTTCTTGCATTCATGAGCATTTGATGTATCTCAAGTGGAAGGAGGAATGATTAGGTAGGGGTTTGCAGACATTTTACTTCTGAAGTAAAATGTATTTTATGCTGACAAAGTCCAATAGATAATGGTTTAGGTCATACCCTCTGGGTATGTTAATGATTAATTTCGTTGGGATTATAATTAAATATAGAATTTGGGGATAAAATTTCTTAACAGGCTATTTTTAATGCATTAAAACAAATAAATTATAATAAATTATAACAAAATATTATTTTTTAAAAATATGCAATTCAAGTGCAATTTTGATATTGGTTTAAGTCACCCAAGAATAATTAGTTAATGTCCTAGCAGGAGATTGGCTCTCAGTGTTGCAGAGGGTCAGAGGGGTTTATCCTTGACAATATTTTCACCATGAACTTTGTTTCCACTCTGACACCCAGTTCTCTCTGCACTCACCCCTGATAGGCATGGTCCAATATATATACACACTATATACATGAAACCTAATTACATATATTCCATAAAGCAATTGTATTTGACATTGAATGGGTAACAGCACATCATATAACCCATGCTCATGTCAAAATGAATTTCTAGATTGCCATTCTCTCTTAGCATACAATTTGTAATAGATGCTGATATGCTATGCATATTTTATTCCCAGAGGAAGTCAATGCAAAATAAAATCCTTTAGAAAAAATAAAAACTTTTATTAATATAACTTGTTTTATATCATAGACAATTGTTACATTTTGTTATTATGTTTTATAAAATATGTGTACCTGAAAGTCATAATTTTTTTCTTACTAATTGCATAATATTTTTAAGATTGGGGGTTTATTTTAAATAAATGCTTTTCTTTTGATCAGCTCTGAATATTTTTCTACAATATCCTGGACTTTAAAAATTACTTTATTGAACTGAGAACTAATATATAAATGTTTAAATCTCATTATTGTAATCTTTGCCCTTGATTTAATAATTGTTCAATTAGTTATTTGTTTCCTTTACAATTTAAGAGAAGTTATTTCTGAAAGCAGAAACTATAAACTTTCCTTATATGCTTTTCAGAGGAAAAAAGATTTTTTTTTTTCAATATAAAAGATCAAAGAAACAGTGAGGCAAGGAGAAGAGTGGCTGGCACAGCTGAGGAAGAATGGGAAGAGGCAGATTTTTGGCAGAACTGAATGTGTTAATCTGCGGTGAAATTAGCGATTTAAAAATGTATTTCTCAGCTGCACATCTGAAAAAAATTTATGGATCTAATTTTCCTTTGGAAATTTAAAACGTACAAACTCATAAGTTATAATTATCCAAGTTTTTCCAACCCACACTCACCAGGCCCACAGAAAGGAGTGGGAATTATGTATGGATGCAAATGGAATGACTACTGCAAAGAATTTAGAAACATTTCAATAAACATACTTGCAAATATTTTCGGTATTTTAGAAAAGTAGGACACATATGTTAAATTCCAGTGGAGAGGGCCTAAAAGGGAATCTCCAAAAGCACAGTTTGCTTCTATATTTGTGTGAACCATTTGGTTAAGTATTTTACAAAATATCTACACTTTATTTTCCAGTCCTTATGGAATTTTCAAAATACTGTATATCTTACAATAGACTTTTCAACATATGTGTAAGCTGTAGTGTGAAAATAATTGTGGAAATAATTCTAGATCTATATAATTCCACAACCTACTTGCCTTGAATTGGCTGAGTGTGTTTTTCATATAAGTATGCATCGAAATGTTTAAGTGTTTCACACCAAACTTGTTTAGATTAAAGCATCTCTGCGGTTGGCAAGGCCGTGCCAACCTAAGGAGATTAGCACACACAGCATTTAATACCACCAACCAAGAGCGCTCTTTTGTTAGATTCTTTAAGATGCTTAGAAGTGCCCTAGCCGGTTTGGCTCAGTGGATAGAGCATCAGCCTTCGGACTGAAGGGTCACAGGTTCGATTCCGGCCAAGGGCACATCCCTGGGTTGTGGGCTCAATCCCCAATAGGGGACGTGCAGGAGGCAGCTGATCAATGATTCTCTCTCATCATTGATGTTTCTTTCTCTCCCTCTCCCTTCCTCTCTGAAATCAATAAAGATATATATATATATTTTAAAAAAGACGCTTAGAAGTTAGGGGGAAAAATAGAAATGCTTGGTTAAAGCAATCATTCCTTAGCTTACAGGATATTTGATGGTAGGGAATGCTCTGTACACGTGGCTTTTCCAAAGTTCGATGAATGAATGACCTTTCCAGAAAATAGAAATGTTGTTAGAGAATGACTCTTTTCTATTCCATCCTGTGAGGAAAAGGCTTTCTCTGCTTGTGAGGTTCTTTCATTCCTCTGTTCTCACAAGTTACTTAAAAGTAGCTTGAAAATAGCCAAGGCTTTTTTTTTAAACCTTCTCTTTCCTAAAATTTGTTCTCCTCCATCTTTTCTTTACCCACTTAAGATTTTATAAAAATCATGAAAGAACAAGCTAGCACTCAGCAGAGCTATGCCCATATGTATGCTAACTAAATACTTCTGATGATGGTGAATGTTGGCATGTCTCCATGGAAGAAAGACCTTACACAAAAGATGTTGTAATTATAATGTTTAAATGATTATGCTATAATTATTATGTTAAAAATCTATGTTCTCAGAGCCGCTCAGTGATGGCAAGGCTGTGACATGCCCATTAAAGCTCATCTATGGCTAATGCACTTGCCACCTTCCCCAGCAATGCAAGGAGGACAGGCTGGGCCAAGCCAGAGCCCTGAGAAAGGGCGGGAGGGTTTCCCAAAGTGCCCCCCCCTCCCCCCTCCCACTCTTGGAGGCTCTCAGCCACCAAATAATCACTTTTGCTAACTCTGCCCCAATACTTGTCTTTTTCTTAACCACCTTCTATAAAAGATTTTGACAAGTTCATCCACAAAGTTTAAATGTTACCTACTTCTCTTTTAAATATATATTTGTCAGTATTACAGAGGAAAAAAATTTGATTCAGGGTCAATTGTTTGAGGATTTCAGGGATTCAGAGATTCTAACACTTCCATGCAAATATTACATTCTATAGAGGTGGTTTTTATTATTATTCTTTTCCTTTATTTGGCTCCTATGCTATTTCCTAGCTTGAAAATACCAGGCAGATTGAAAAGCTTCTCCTAGACTCTCATTGGTGATCTCTTGTCCTTCTCAGTCTTCTTTAGAACGATGGAAAAGGCTAAGTTCAGTCAAGTTTTCAGTTCTGACTGAGGTGGTAAATGTTTCAAAGTAAATTGACCTTTCTTTATAGGTATACAATAGACTGTCCAAATGTGTCTGGTTGAGGATGCTTTGAGGTTATCCAGGTTACATCAACGTGCATTTATTCTTTAGAACCAAAAATCACTAATAGCCTTAATTTTAGTTGCCGTTGATAAGGTTTTGAGGAGTACACAGAAGAGCTGCTGTTTGGAATAACATACTTTACTGCCCGGGTTTCCGACCATCAGCTAAGGTAAGGCAGTGGTGGCAGCACAGGTTCAGAGGCCTGCTGATGAACCCTGATTCAAGTGCAAATCCGACCTTCCCTTACTGAATATAGAGGGCCTATCACACCCCCGGGCACAGGGAAGGGCCTGGCTCAGTGCAATTACTATTACCAATGGTCACCTTTTATAGTCACAGCCAAGTTTCTGAAATTCTTTTCTTAAGGTAGGAGAGAAATAGGATCAGGGAGGAGATAGGTGGATGATGGCACAAGAGAAACCTGCAGAGAGGACTTTTAGTGAGTACATTCAACTAGAAGTAATGGCACAGAGCAAAAGATGAGTTCACAAACCAAAGTTGGAGGATTGGGGATTAATTGAAACCCTCAAGTGGTGCATGGGAAGTGACTGCCTATTTAGAGCCAATAGATAGGTTTCCGTGAGGTTAAGGAAGCGAAAAATCCCATACGAAGCTAGTGAGATGTTAAATTCTAATTAGAAGTGTTAATTAAAAAAATTCCAATTTCATCAGTGAGAGTGCTTCTGTTGTTCCAGTTCCCTTTGCTGCGGTGACTCCTAAGTACCCCGACTCCCTTTACTCGGTGTCATTTACCACTCCTAGGGGGTAGAGAAGGCCGACTGTGCTCTGCCCAGTGCTGCCATGATGAGGGCCTGTTGGCACCTTTGTACTCAGGCATAGAAATTCACTATGGCTCAAAACTTAGTGTGGGGTTCTCAGAAGGAAAACAGTATTTATTTACTTCTCACAACATCCCATTGCCACTATTTTTTCCTTTTTATACCTTCAAAAAGGATCTAGTGAATTTTCCAAATGTAGATGAAGTTATTTTGTATTGTGTATTCAGTTAAATATAAAGTAATATCAACATTCTGCACACCATTAATCCATAATGAAGATTAAATGCTTTGGATGAGCATACAAATATCAACTACCCAAAATTGTTTAAAAATTAAACATAAAATAAATCTAATCTTAACAGATATCCAAAGAATATGCAAGTACATATTAATATTTTCATTTCAATAAGAGTAATTAACATGTTACAAATTATTTAAGTAAACTTAAATGTTTTCTAATATGCTTTTTATGTTTAGATCATTTCAAGTTATTCAGTAAATGCTAAAGAAAATTATTATGCATAATATTAAAAGTCTCTAATACAAACCTTGAGCTGAGGTGGGCCTATTTAGTAAAATACACAGTATAATTTTTTACACTGACTATTGTACTTATTTAGTCAGAATAGTCATTTTAAACCACAATAGCTATTATAATACATTTTTATAAAATATGTGTCTATCTCCATTTAACTACATGAGTTTTTCAGAATAGATGATATTATGACATTCTTAATTGCTGTGGCTTTTATATCAATGCTAATATAAAAGTAAGGAATATAGTTTAAAAGGTAAAATATGTATAAATCCCTAAAAACCACCATTTCCAAGGCTTATCTCTATCAAATAATCTTGCTATATTGTAGAATCTATAGAAGGAGAAGATACTTTATTTGTGCATTTTGTGGGATAATATAAAATTCTTAAGGAAAACTAGAAACTAGGTACCATTTGCTCATGCTCTTTATTCTATCCTCCAAGCAAGCTCCCATCATTCTTTCTGTCATATAAGACCCTCTCATTCTTTCATGCTGTCTCCTTTCTGCTCAAAGCCACCAGTCATAGCCACGCCCCTCACCCATCAGCCCCACCCCAAGGACAACGATAGGCATTTTCATTCCTATATTCTACGTCAAAATAACAAAACTGGTACCCATTCTTCTGAGTTGCTTTCATCTGTAGCAGCTGAAGAAGCACTAACTTGGGTTCTTCTTCATTCTGTAGAGGTAGAATTTTCAGAGGGCAGGATAGATCAATGAGTTCCTTAACATACACTGTTTTAGAACATTTCAACATACCTCATTGATGGTAGATTCCATATGTCAAAAGATAAGATAAATAACTTTTCAGTAATTAATCTCTGTTTTTTTATTAATCATTAGTCATTATTTAAAATAGATATA
Organism: Cnephaeus nilssonii; assembly: GCF_951640355.1. Taxonomy (NCBI): domain Eukaryota; kingdom Metazoa; phylum Chordata; class Mammalia; order Chiroptera; family Vespertilionidae; genus Cnephaeus; species Cnephaeus nilssonii. The sequence continues at coordinate 67,463,101 of NC_137086.1, read as the reverse complement.
TTTTGGACGTCTTTTGGGACCCTGAAATTGTCCTAAAATATACCCCTTAATTCAGGATTAAACCATCTTTTTTAAATAGATGGAATCAGAATACCTCTAGAGGGAGAGATGGAACTTCTCGTTTTCTTAAGAATCCACAGATGCAGTAGCTTCCTGCCATCATGGTGTGGAGGGTGCTGGGGTGTGGATGGAGGGTGCTGACTGATGTGCATGATATAAAAAGAAAGTGTAATGGCTCTTCTTCCAGAGGAAAGTGGGTGGGGATAAAGTGGAAGGAGAAATATGACAGAGAAGAGTAAGAAAACAGTGACAAGAGACTAAGATTTGGTGTAGGAACAGAGCAATCCTGATGTGAAACAGTGACCAGAAAACATTGCCACAGTGCTGTTTTGTTCAAAAGCACCTGTGTACCTGAGAAGTCATGCTCCCACTTAAGCCCCAGTGGAGGCAGTTAGGCTGGTGGAGTTTTATCTGTGTGAGGATTTGGTGGTACTCAGTAGAGCTGGGTTGTATGTTTAAATGAATGTAATGCAGACCAGAAGTCCAGAGCCAAGGAAACTAAGGACTTAGGTACTAGGCGGTAAAGGAATGTATCTTGTTGTAACTCTACATGTTTACAGAAATATAGAGGAGGTGAGCAGAGACCATGGTATTGGGAAGCAGAACTCAGCCAATGTTACCTTACTATTAAAAATAAAAGTCTTCATATTATATTACTTAGTGGATAAAATGATCATTGTACATAAGGTAATTTTGATAAAGACAACCTTACAAATATACTATTTTTTAATTTCATTATGGTATTTGAAAGCAAAGTACTTAGGGCTGTCAGCATTAGCTGGATTTAAAGTTGGTAGAATTATTGTATGCACTGAATACATATCATCTTAGAAAGATTTCCAATTATATACATTGTGCTATCAACCCACACCTATATTAATACTTCAATTTAGAGAATACTGTCAAGTCAAGAATACTTTGAGAGGAGCAGCTAACTAGTACCTCATGAAAAAGTAACATTTATTGAGTATTTTTACTATTTTATTTTATTTTATTTTATTTTTTATTGAATCTATTAGGGTGACATTGGTTAATGAATTTATATAGATTTCAGGCAAAAAATTCTACAATACATCATCATCTGTATGTTGTATTGTGTGTTTACCACCCTAAGTCAAGTATCTTTCCATCACCATTTATCCCCTCTTTATCTTCTTCTACCTCCCTCCAACCCCCTTCAAATCACATAAATCTTTCACCTATTTTATTGAGCATTTTTAATGGGCCACATATTAATTTATTTTATTCTCACAACAGACCTTTTAGGTAGTTTCTAATGACATCACCATTTTAAAATTAGGAAATGAAATCAGAGAATTAAATAATTTGACCAAGACAGCACAGCACGGTAATGATGAGGCTGGAATGTAATCTAAATTATGTTCATATTCCACCTTCTTAACCAATATGCAATGTTCCCTTCCTAAAAAATGTATCCTATCTAATAAAGAGGAATATGCTAATTGACTGTCACACCCTCACAAATATGGCGGCACCCACAGCCAATAAGTAGGGAATATGCTAATTGACTGTCATGCCCTCAAAGATGGTGGCACCCACAGCCACAAGATGGTGGTGCCCAGTCCCCTCAGCCCCGCAGGGGCGGCAGGTGCACAGCATGACTGGGCCTGCCCTCAGGGGGGTCCAGTCGCTCTGCGCGCCTGCCTCCAGAGTCCCCCAGTCCCCTCAGCACCCCAGCCACTCAGTGCCAGCCTGAGGCACAGGCAAGCCTCGGCTGGCAGCTGCCCAGATGCCCAGCTGCCCAGGGCCAGCCGAGGCTTGTGCTACCTGCAGTGGCAGCAGCAGAGGTGTGATGGGGGTGTTGCCTTCCCCTGATCGCTGGGTCGGCTCCTGCCCCTGAGGGCTCCTGGACTGTGAGAGGGGGCAGGCCGGGCTGAGAGAACCCCTCTCCAGTGCATGAATTTTCATGCACCGGGCCTCTAGTAAATCTATAAAATCCATGTCTTAGGAGGTATTATTAAATGAACTGAAATCATATAACCTGGAACACAAAGGACATGGAGGAAGATGAAAAATTGAAAAACATTCCAAACAATTTCTGAGATATACTGTGTACAAATCATGTCTGAAAATCAATCCATCTTGGAAAGAAACAGTATCAGCTCCTTCTTAAAAATGTGCTGTTCAAATTATTCACCATCTTTGAACTTGAAATCTAAAAAAATTTAACAACACATTGCATCACCTCTAAATATAGAAAAGAAATCATTAGAAACAGTCACTAGAAGACTTCTTCTAACAGGAGAACTCTTCATTTTTTAAGATAAATACAACTAAGTCTAGCTGGTTGTATTTATCATCAAAAATGCAAACATTATCATTCTGTTTAAATGTTTTTCTCTCTCTCATGCTCAAAATGTTTGTGAGTATCCCAGGAGTCCAAGTACTTCTGAGTCACTTGCAGGATTTCTGGCCATCCAAGGCTGCAGTGATAATGGTCCTTGTTGTGTTGGCAAAGATGATAGTGGCTAGTAGCCTCAGGTCATTCCCTGACAAAGATGCACATCTGTATTCAAAATTCCACATGTCAACCCACCATGACAAAAACCACCAGGTAAGGAAAATCAGCCTTTATTGCTTTTAGCTTCTTCTTTCTGAACTCCTATTCTATTGGAAGAAGAGGGTGACCCTTTCCCTATTTTGGTGACCACATTTTTTGAAGCCTCTTTCATCATCCTATATAATAAAAGGCTAATATGTAAATTGACCAAATGGCAGAATGACCGGTCGCTATGATATGCACTGACCAGGAGGGGGCAGACACTTAATGCAGGAGCTGCCTCCTGGTAGTCAGTGTGCTCCCACAGGGGTAGTGCCACTCACTCAGAAGCTGGGCTTCTGGCAAACTCAGCGGTGGTGGCGGAAGAGGCTCCCACTATACGGCAGTGCTAAGGATGTCCAATTGCACTGAAAGGGTGCAGGCCAGGCTAAAGGAGCCCCCACTGAGTGCATGAATTTCATGCACTGGGCCTCTAGTCTCTTCTGAAAGAGCTCAAGTCCAATACAGATATCTGCAACTTACTATGAATACAAAATATTTCACTACCTTTCTCATTGACAATTATACTGCATAAAGTATGATTGTGAAATGAGGACTCTATTCTCTTTATAAAATAATTCAAGAATATGTAGGCTGGTTACAAAATATTTTAAGCAAGAGTTTCTATATCAGAATGACTATGTGTGTTTGTGCATGAAAACAGTCTGAGCTAAGAAACATTAAGAGCAGTGCTTTTGTTTACAATTACACTCATGATGTTGAATATATTTTCATTCTGTTATTATTTTAGTTTTTATTTTAACCTTTAAAACAGACATTTAGAATATATGCATCAATCCAACAAACACACACACACACACACACACACATATGTATATGTGTGTGTGTTTGTTGGATATTTTCAACAACATATATATATGTTGAAAATAAGTGTTTGTGTTGGTGTCACAGCAGGAATTCACATTAGAACAGACACTACCATGAGGTACACTGGAGATGCTTTAACAACTCAAGTGTGGACAGTCCATAAAAAGCCATGTTAAACCACCATATTATCACCACTAGCTAATCATGGTAGATTTAACACATTGATTTTCCAATGCTCCTTCCCCAGAACCAAAGTGATGACATTAAAGGAAGTAAAGATAAAGATGAAGACTGGGCGATGTTGCTCAGTGGTTGAGCACCAACCCATGAACCAGGAGGTCACAGTTCAATTCTTTGGTCAGGGCACATGCCCGGGTTGATCCCTAGTAGGAGGTGTGCAGGTGGCAGCCAATTGATGATTCTCTCTCATCATTGATCTTTCTATATCTCTCTCCCTTCCTCTCTGAAATCAATAAAAAATATATTTCAAAAAGATATAAGATGCAAACTAACCAGACAGAAATGCTTTAAACATGTCAGCAATAGAGAAGCCAACGAAGAGGTAAATAGAGAAGTATGAGAAGATGGGGATGATTACTGAATGTGTCAAATACAAATAAGAAGAGTTTTAAGGAGTCATAGAATTTGTGAAAATCCATGATAAGTGCAGCAAAAACATAAGCAAATAAAATAACTAGCTTTTTAAATTATAAGGAAAGCAAAAATTTGGAAAAGAAAAATTTAATAAGTGTATATTACTTGATTAGCAATAAAAATACATATCCATAGTTATCAACTTTATTTTTTAAATATATTTTATTGATTTTTTACAGAGAGGAAGGGAGAGAGATAGAGAGTTAGAAACATCGATGAGAGAGAAACATTGATCAACTGCCTCCTGCACGCCCACCACTGGGGATGTGCCCGCAACCAAGGTACATGCCCTTGACCAGAATCAAACCCGGGACCTTTCAGTCCGCAGGCTGATGCTCTATCCACTGAGCCAAACTGTTTTTGGCATGATTATCAACTTTAAATCAGAAATTTTATTGTATCTATTTTGGAAGATAATAGGAGGTAGAGTAGTGTTATATAAAGTTTACATTATAATTTTTCATTATTGAATGGTAAAATGTGGGTAAAGAAATTATAAACATGTAAATATATGTAAATACCATAAAAACAAACAAAACAAGCTTGAGGGCTTGTAATAGATTACCCTGAAAAGGATATCATGGAGACTAGGTATTGGAGAGGAAGTTTCTCCTTGACCCTAATCGCTGCAGTAATTCTTAGGAAGTACTCACTCCTTCATCCTGCTCCACTACGCCAACTGTTGGGTCCGAGTCCCTCTGCTAGGAACTGGACCTCCTAGGCCACTGGGCATTAGAAGATGGAGAAGACATGAGTAATCATGGATGTGTAAGAGAGTCTTTATTGTAGAAGCCAGTGGCCATGTAGCCATTGCTAACAAGGCAGTCCACAAAGCAGTCCTTGCTAATACAGCAGCAAACGCAGGAGCCATCCTAGCAACACAGCCAGCACCGCTGGTTAGTAACACACCTTCCCTACAACACAGCCCCCAACGTAGGAGCTATAAAGGAGCCAACCCGACCAGGCAGCCTCACATAATAGCAGCCTCTCACTGGCTGGTCAGCAACATACTTTACATGAACTCAGACAAAAGAGGCTTCTTGCCAAATAGTGACCTCAATGCTTGAGCTACAGAGGGGCATGCTTGCCCAGTGTATACAGTGAAATTGCTGTGTCCTTGCACCTGCCTATGGTAATTTAGCCTTGAACAGCCTGATTACTATTCCCACCTTCAGAGTGGCCTTGAAGATCTGGCATACAATGACTGATTAGGGATCCCACACTAAGTACTATAGCTACTTTATAGTACTACTAGAGGCCCAATGCATGAAATTCATGCATGGGGGTGTGTGTCCCTCAGCCTGGCCAGCACCCTCTCCAATTTGAACATCCCTCTTGTAATTCAGGACCACTGGCTCCTAATTGCTCACCTGCCTGATGCCCCTAACTGCTCCCCTGCCTGCTTGGTTGCCCCTAACCGCCTCTGCCTGCCTGTCTGATCCCCCTAACTGCTCGCCTTCTTGCCTGATCACCCCTAACCACTTGCCTGCCTGCCTGATCGTCCTCTGCCTTGGCCCTTGCCTCTGTGGCTTCATCAGGAAGAACATCTGGAATGACATCCAGAAGGATATTTGGCTGTTCGGTCTAATTAGCATATTACGCTTTTATTATTATAGATTCCATCCTTAGAGAATGAAATTTTACCATGGTCACACACTCTGACACAATTTAGTCCATGGTGCCACATAAAATAACCACCCTAAAACTCAGTAGTATGAAAAAGCATTACTCATCATTTGTGGCTTAGATATTCAGGAAGGGTTCACCTGGTTGGTTTGCCTCTACTACATATAGCGCTAGCTTGGGTGACTGGTTTTGGGGTACCCAACTGCAAGAGGTCCTCTTTTCCCTTGTCTAGTGTTTTCATGTTTCTCAGCCTTATTATCTCTCACAAAACATAGCATTGTACCCCCCAGGGTTTCTCCATGTGGCATAGGTGTCTCACTGCACAACAGTGTCAGAGTAGTCTCAAGGCTTCTAAGAGGCAGCAAAAAAGAGGCTCCAGGCCAGTCAAGGGTTAAACCTGGAAGTGGCACTGTGTGACTTCCACCACATTTTATTGCTCAATGAAGTCACAGAACTACCTCCTTCCCATATTCAAGAGGATGACGAACTACACTTCTGCCTGGAGAAGAGGCAGCGGCCTCCTTAAAACATGTATGTAGTGGGAGATTTCTGTGGCAGCCATCCATGGAAAATACATTTGAGCACACACACACACAGATATACATGCACACAAAACGTTTAAAATACAAAAATATTACATGCTATTCTGATTTAATTTAAAGTATTTAGTTAAATAATAATTGTTACATGTTTACAAAGTGAGAGACCTGTTGCCCAAGCACTGGTGATAGGGTGGTAACCTCACAGAGCAGGGCCTTCCCAGAGCTTCTACATGTCTACAAATGTAGGCAGTTACTCAGCAAAATGTATGCTATATTATTGTATAATAATGCCTATAATAATGTGCTTTTATTCCTATAAAAACAAAAACATCTTTGTAAAGTTATTATTTTGATTGTCACTGTTGTGAATTTGTCTGTCTTCCCCATTAAACATTTCTAAGAAACACATTGTTATTAATATATGATACTACTTATTTTGAAATCAATTGTTGTATCACTCAACATTCTAGTTGTAAAAACAAGGCATACTCAAAGGTTCAGTGAGGACGGTTGATGGAGTAATGACTATTTATAAAACTATGAACAGGGTTAAGGGAGGCAACAAAAGATGGTACAGGACTCAGCAACTGGTGAGATGAGGGTACCATTACCATCATTTACCCTGAAGGGATAGAAAGGTAAAAAGCCCTGAGCAAACTTAGAGCCATGGAAAAAAGCTGTCTTTTAGGAGTGTAATTATAGCTGCAGCTACTGCCAGGACCACAGCAGAGGAAATAGGGGTTATACTCTGACCCCTCTTTCTTCTGACCCTCCAATCTCATGCCAATGTCTCCTTTGGCCATTCTAGGCTCAACATTCCTTCATTCCTCTAAGATGTATGGGTGTGAAAGAAAGTCTGATAAATTATTTTTTTATATCTTTCAGCTAAATTTGGAGGCCTGATCTTTAGAAACATTCCAGACACTGGTCCTGTGTCATGTTGTTAAATCTTAGACTGTAAGAATCTACTTTATTTACCCAGAATATGAGGAAAGGAGAGGCAATTTTATCACATGCCTTTTCAAATTTGGATAAGTGAGCATCATTATCCATAAATATTACATGTGAATACATTACATTTATATACTAGAGGCCTGGTGCATGGATTTGTGCATGGGTGGGGTCCCTCAGCCTGGCCTGTGATCATGGTTGATTAGGCTGGAAGTTGGCCAGCCAGGGGGCGGGGCCATGGGAGGTTGGCGGACTGCAGGAGTTTGGCTGTGGTAATCCACTGACCACCAGGGGTAGCTCCTGCGTTGAGCATCTGCCCCCTGGTGGTCAGTGTGCATCATAGCTACCGTCTGGTCATAAGGGTCCCTTAGGCTTGTATATAGATAGATAGATAGATAGATAGATAGATAGATAGATAGATATAGATATAGATAGATAATTTTAATATCTGTTTTTGTATTAACTAAACATTTAGCTTTTAAAATAAATATTTTTATTTATTTTTAGAGAAAGAGGAAGGAAGAGGGACAGAGGGGTAGAAACATCAATCAGCAGTCTCCTGCACACCCACTACTAGGGATCAAGCCTGCAACCCGGGCCTGTGTCCTGCCTCGGAATTGAACCAGTGACCTCTTGGTTCATGGGCTAATGCTCAACCAATGAGCTAGGCTGAACATTTAGTGTTTAAAGGTTGGAGCTATAACTACTTCCTGGGAATTCATTTATTTTTGAAAGAGACTCTGAGACACAAAATTCCTAAGTACAATGAGTACTGGTAGTAATGTTTCAATGCATGACTAGTTACCATGGGGATCTGGAACCTGCATTTTCCCATTGTTGTAGTTATTACTATTTTTGTCAACCAAAACTTATTTAATTCCTTTCACTGTCAATTACAACAACCTGTTCTCTTGTCTGGTTGCACAATATGCTATCATTGTAGCCATGTTTTTGGTGTTCAGGAGGAGATGATAGTCTTACTATCAGAAAAAGCAGTGCATTTAGCTGCTTGTCTTTTAATTTTCTGATTGTAGAAGAGTCACTGCATTTTTTCTTATTTTATTCCTCTGAAATTAGATAATTATATGGGGGTCGATTTATTCATTAATTCATACAACCTCTATACCGTCAGTGAAAAGTGGGAAGAGTAAAACCTGATATTATGATATGATAATCAGCATCCTTTAAGCAAAGTGTTACACACATGGCTAGGATGCTTTTTTTCTTTTCTTTTTAAATTCAGATTATGAGCTGATTGACTTTATTTTCATTTAACCTTGTTGTAGACTCTTGCTATATATAAAATTGAAAGTGATGTGAAACCTGGAAACAATTAAAGTTCATCTCGTAAGTGATAGAAAACATCACCAAAGCTTCAATTGCTTCTCTCCCACTGTTAGGAAAATAGAATCTGGGGTCGACTTTCTACCTCCGATTGGTGTGACTAACAGAAAGTGAAGAATATTTAGCACGCAGAACTTTAATGATGCAGTTCGAGATTTATTATGTAAAATGCTATCTTGGCATAGTATACATTAAAATGCTTTTGCTTTGATAGGTGAAAAAAAAAATAAGTTCCAGGCTTTGAAAGTATTTTGTTTGAAAATACACAGTCTTCTTGTATCAGTCATACGTGGCTTTTCAACATTTCCTTTAAACAGGTGCAACGTAAAATCTACATAATAGATTGTCCCGGCTATGATATCAGGGACGCAAAGTGAGCATCTATATAATAGGGTATGGTTTAATCATTTTCCTTTCCCGAAGCAACGTTTCCACATCTGCCTGATTCCACTGGCTTCATTAGCTTTTAAGACTATATTGCCCCCATTGCCCTCTCTCAGCAATCCTATGGGTCTCCAGGGGCATTAGTCACTCAGAAACTTCCATAAACTAGATGTAGTTGCTTTTGAAACATATGCTGTGTTTTTCTAAATTTTATTACAATAGAAACACCAGACATTGTTCAAATGTTAATTATAATAATTATTTGTTTAACTATAACAAACATAAAAGAGAGGGACTATGATTATCCCTGTTTTTCAGATGTCAAAACTGAGACTGGGAAGGTTAAATGACTTGCCTCAAATATAACACCTGATAGGGAATAGTCTCATTTGAATCCAGGCCCCGGCCCAGAAGCTGTTTCCGGACACTCTCCAGGTGTTGCTAAGCACAGTTTTATACTTTCTGTTCTCTTATACTACCAGCTTTTCTTTTATCCTTCACTAGATAGATAAATAAAAATTAAATTGCTTATTTTTTGTTAATTCTTATTTACATCATAATATAATTTTAAGTAATAGTTTTAAAATGTTTATTTTTAACAGTTTGCATTCAACATTTCTTTGTATTAGTTTGGTCAGTTAACCTCTGATAAAGGAGGCAAGAACATACAATAGGGTAAAAACAGTGTATTTAATTAATGTTGTTGGGAAAATTGGACAGATACATGCAAAAAAAAAAAAAGAAACTAGGTCATCTTCTTACATGATGTACAAGAATTAACTCAAAATGGATTAAAGACTTGGATGTAAGTCTTGGAACCATAAAAACTCTTGGAAGAAAATATAGGCAGTAAAATCTTTGACATTTCTCTTAGAAATTTTTTTTTCTGACCTATTTCCTTGGGAAAGTGAAACAATGAAAAAATACAGCAAGTATTTTTCACAAAAGTCTTCGCACAACAAGGAACACTATCAACAACAAGAAAAGACAACCTACTGAATGGGAGATAGATTTGCCAATGACACATCTGATATGTACAGTTGTTATTTGTCAAACAGATGTGAGATTTAGGTTTGCACAACTTTCTGAATAAGGGGTCATTTCTTTTTCTTGTGGTCCAGCTACTCTAGGTCTTTCTCAGAGCTTCCTTTCTCATTGGCATTATATGCCCATTCCATCTATTGTTCCTCCAAATCACTTTCCTTCTGAATTTTCTTCTTGCCTCTGCCAATGTCTCTGTGATTTATTTTCCTGTAAATATTTTCTTGAGACCATTAATTCCTGTCAAGTCACTGGATGGAAAAGTGATATTTTAGGGTTAGTTTCACCAGAAAACTGTCGGGGAGTATGCAGTCTCTGAGGCTGAGAACTGGATCTGGAAACAGAAGAGTAGACTGTAGTCTATTTTGCCAAGAGTATTTAATGTGTGTTTAATAAATTTTGAATTAATATAGCAACCCTTTAGCCCTAACCATTTTGGCTCAGTGAATAGAGCATCGGTCTGCAGACTGAAGGGTCCCAGGTTCGATTCTGGTCAAGGGCATGTACCTTGGTTGCGGGCACATCCCCAGTAGGTGGTGTGCAGGAGGCAGCTGATCAATGTTTCTCTCTCATTGATGTTTCTAACTCTCTATCCATCTCCCTTCCTCTATGTAAAAAATCAATAAAATATATTTAAAAAATAAAATAGCAACCCTTTAAAAGAAAGCCATATTTAATTATATAAAATTAAAATTAATATACTTGTTGTAGAATATATAGAAGGAAGAAGAGAATAAAGACTTTGTAATTTAAAAATCTATATGGAAACCTTATGTGTTAATCTAGATTCTGCAGAACAAGTCTAAAAAGGTAGCACACTGCAACACAGAATTGTGGATGGTGGAGTAGTGGCATCTGTTGTTGGAGTGTCAGATACAGGCCACACTCAGACACACAAGCCAGACCTGGACGTGGCCAAAAGTTGGCAGGCAAGCCTAAGATGTTGTTTAGACCACATTAAAAGTCTCAAGTTGAAGTGCACAGACATATCAGAAGGTGGAAAAGGTGGAGAATCTTGGCAATGAGCTTATGAGTTATATGAGTCTCCAAAGCAGGCAGATTTCAGGTGCCGTAACATCACGCCGGATCTGGAGTACAAAGAGTAGTGGCAGACAAAGGCCTGGCCAGCAGCCAGGAATCCAGAAAACAGATATACCAATGAGCAGGTTTTTTTTGTTAATTCTTTATTGTTTAATGTATTAAATATGTCTCCTTTTACCCACATGGACCTCTCCTTGGCCACACCCACCCCCCAGCACATGCCCTCACCCTCCTAGTATCTGTGTCCATTGGTTATCCTTATATGCATCCATACAAGTCCTTTGGTTGATCTCTGAAAACCACCCCCCAACACCCTCCCCTACCTTCCCTCTGAGGTTTGAAAGTCTATTCAATGATTCTCTGTCCCTGCATCTATTTTTGTTCATCAGTTTATGTTGTTCATTATATTCCACAAGAGAGTGAGATCATGTGATACTTATCTTTCTCCGACTGGCTTATTTGTCTTAGCATTATGCTCTCCATGTCCATCACTGCTGTTGCAAATGGTAAGAGTTCTTTCTTTTTAACAGCAATATAGTATTCAATTGTGTAGATGTACCACAGTTTTTTAATCTATTCATCTGCTGATGGGCACTTAGGCTGTTTCCAAATCTTAGCTACTGTAAATTGTGGTGCTATGAACATAAGGGTGCATGTATCTTCTCTGATTGGTGTTTCTGATTTCTTGGGATATATTCCTAGAATTGGGATTATTGGGTCAAATGGGAGTTCCATTTTTAATTTTTTAAGGAAACTCAAAATTGTTTTCCCCAGTGGCTGCACCAGTCTGCATTCTCACCAGCAGTGCACAAGAATTCCTTTTTCTCCACATCCTCACCAGCTCTTGTCCTTTGTTGATTTGTTGATGATAGCCATTCTGACAGGTGTGAGATGGTATCTCATTGTGGTTTTGATTTGCATCTCTCAGATGATTAGTGACTTTTAGCATGTTTTCATATGTCTCTTGGCGTTGTATATGTCCTCTTTCTAAAAGTGTCTATTTAGGTCTTTGCCCATTTTTTATTGGATTGTTTATCTTCCTTTTGTTAAGATGTATGAGTTTCCTATAAATTTTGGAGATGAGACCCTTATCGGGTATAACATTGGAAAATATGTGCTCCCATGCAGTGGGTTTTCTTGTTTTGTTGATGGTTTTTTTTTTTTTTTTTTTTGCTGTGCAGAAGTTTTTTATTTTGATTTTGATCATTTGTTTATTTTCTCCTTAGTTTCCATTTCCCTAGTAGCTGTATCAGTAATGACATTGCTACGACATATGCCTGATATTTTGCTGCCTGTGGATTCTTCTAAGATTTTTATGGTTTCCCTTCTTACATTGAAGCCCTTTATCTGTTTTGAGTTTATTTTTGTGTATGGTGTAAGTTGGTGGTCTAGTTTCATTTTTTTGCATGTATCTGTCCAATTTTCCAACAACATTTATTGAAGAGACTGTCTTGACTCCATTGTATACCATACTCTTGCCTCCTTTGTCAAATATTAATTGAGCATAATGGCTTACTTTGATATATGGGTTCTCTGTTCTGTTCCATTTGGCCAATATGTATGTTCTTGTGCCAGTACCAGGCAGTTTTGAGAACAGTGGCTTTGTAGTATAGCTTGATATCTGGTATTGTGATCCCTCCAACTTTGTTCTTCTTTCTCAGTATGGCTTTGGCTATTCGGGGGTCTTTTTTTATTCCACATGGATTTTTAGAGAGTTTGTTCTAGGTCTGTGAAATATGCCATTGGATTTTAATGGGGATTGCATTGAATCTATAGATTGCTTTGGATAGTATGCACATTTTAATGATGTTGATTCTACCAATCCGTGAACATAGTATATTGATCCATTTGTTTATGTCTTCCTTTATCTCTTTTTTCAATGTCCTGTAGTTTTCTGAGTATATGATTTTTACCTCCTTAGTTAAGTTTATTCCTAGGAATCTTAGTTTTTTTTGTTGCAATGATAAATGGGATTGGCTTTTTAGTTTCTCTTTCTGTGAGTTCATTATTGGCATCTAAAAAAAAAAAGCCACAGATTTCTGGGTGTTAATTTTGTATCCTGCTACATTGTCAAATTCATTTATTAAGTCTAGTAGTTTTTTGATGGAGTCTTTAGGGTTTTCTATGTGCAAAATGATGTCATCTGTGAATAATGACAGTTTTACTTCTTCTTTTCCAAGTGGGATGCCTTTTATTTCTTCTTCTTGTCTGATCGCTATGGCTAGCACTTCCAGTACTATGTCGAACAGGAGTGGTGAGAGTGGGCATCCCTGTCTTGTTCCTGTTGTTAGGGGAAATGAGTTTAGTTTTTTCCCATTGAGTATGATGTTGGCTGTAGGTTTGTCATATAAGGCTTTTATTATGTTGAGGTCTGATCCCACTTTGCTGAGATGTTTGATCAATAAAGGGTATTGAATTTTATCAAATGCTTTTTCTTCATCAATTGAATGATCATGTGATTTTTGTTTCTCTATTTGCTTATGTGATGTATCACGTTTATTGATTTTCAGATATTGTACCAGCCTTGCATCCCTGGAATAAATCTCACTTGATCATAGTGTATGATCTTTCTAATGTAGTGCTAGATCCAATTTCATAGAATTTTGTTGAGGATTTTAGCATCTATGTTCATTAGGGATATTGGGCTGTAATTCTTTCTTTGTAGTGTCTTTATCTGGTTTTGGTATTAAGATAATGCTGGCTTCATAGAAACAGCTTGAAAGTGTTCCTTCCTCTTGAATTGTTTGGAATAGTCTGAGGAGGACAGGAGTTAGTTCTTCTTATAATGTTTGGTATAATTTGCCTGTGAAGCTGTCCAGATTTCAGCTTTTGTTTGCTGGAAGTTTTTTGATTACTGCTCCCATTTCATCGGTACTTATCAGCCTATTCAAATTTTTTTTATTCTTCCTGATTGAGTTTTGGAAGGTCGTATTTATCAAGGAATATGTTCATTTTTTCTAGGTTGACCAGTTTGTTGGAATACAGTTCATACATTTTTTATTTTTTTACTGTATTTCTGTGGTGCCTGTTGTTACTTCACTTCTTTCATTTCTGATTTTGTTTATTTGGGTCCTCTCTCTTTGCTTCTTGGTGAACCTGGCTAGAGGTTCATCAATCTTTGTTATACTTTCAAAGAATCAGCTCTTGGTTTCATTGATCTTTTGTATTATTTTTTCTCTGTGTCATTTATTTCCACTCTGATCTTTATTATTTCCTTCCTTCTGCTCATTCTAGGTTTTCCTTGTTGCTCTCTTTTAAATTCTGTAAGTGGTAGAGTTAGATAATTTAGTACCATTTTTTTTTATGTAGGCCTGTAATGCTTTGAACTTCCCTCTCAGGACTGCTGTCAATGAGTTCCATAGATTTTGAATTATTGTGTTTTAATTGTCATTTGTTTCCAGGATGTTTTTTTTTATTATTATTTCTTCTTTGATCTCTTTGGTAATCCAATTATTGTTTAATAACATGTTATTTAGCCTCCAAGTTTTTTACTTCTATTGAATGTTTTTATAGTAGCTGATTTCTAATAATATGCCATTGTGATCAGAGAAGATGCTTGATATGATTTCAATATTCTTGAATTTGAAGAGACATTGCCTGTGTCCCAATATGTGGTCTGTCTTTGAAAATGCCCCGTGTACACTTAAGAAGATATATATTCTGTAGCTTTGGGGTGAAATGTTCTGAAGATGTCAATTAAATTCATCTGATATATTGAGTCATTTAGTATTGCTATTTCTTTGTTGTATTTTTTTGTCTAGAGCATTTACACAGTGATGCCAATGGGGAACTAAAGTCCCCTACTATGATCTCTTCCTTGATCTCTTCCTTGATATCTTCCAGAAGTTTTTTTTATGTATTTGGGTGCTCCTGCATTGGGTGCATATATGTTTACCAGAGTTATATCCTCTTGTTGCTTCAATCCCTTTAGTATTATGAAGTGGTCTTCCTTATCTCTTGTTATGGCCTTAATTTGAGATCTATTTTGTCAGATATAAGTATTGCTACCCCAGCTTTTTTCATTTTCATTTGCCTGAAAAATATTTTCCATCCCTTCACTTTCAGTCTTTGTGAGTCCCTTGTCCTGAAGTGGGTCTCTTCTAGACAGCATATATGTGGGTCATGTTTTCTTATCCATTCAGACACTCAGTTTATTTTGATTGGAGCATTTAATCCATTTACTTTTATGGTTACTATTGATAGGTACTTGTTTGTAGCCATTTTTATTTTTTTTATTCTTTATTGATTAAGGAATTACATATGTCTCCTTTTTCCCCCATTGGCCCCCAGGACATGCCATCACCCCCCTTGTACATGTGTCCATTGGTTATGCTTATATGCATGTATAAAAGCCCTTTGGTTGATCTCTACCCACTCCCTCTAACCTCCTCTACCTTCCCTCTGATGTTTGACAGTCTGTTCAATGCTTCTTTGTCTCTGGATCTATTTTGTTCATCATTTTATGTTGTTCATTATATTCTACAATAAAGTGAGATCATGTGATATTTATCTTTCTCTGATGAACTTACTTTGCTTAGCATGATGCCCCCAGGTCAATCCATGCTGTTGCAAATGGTAGGAGTTCCTTCTTTTTTACAGCAGCATAGTATTCCATTGTGTAGATGTACCATAGTTTTCTGATCCAGTCATCTGCTAATGGGCACTTAGGCTGTTTTCAAATCTTAGATACTGTAAATTGTGGTGCTATAAACATAGGGGTTTCGAATTTCTTGGGATATATTCCGAGAAGTAGGATTATTAGGTCAAATGGAGTTCCATTTATTAACTTTTTAAAAAATATATATATTTTTATTGTTTTCAGAGAGGAAGGGAGAGGGAGAGAGAGAATCATGGACCGGCTGCCTCCTGCAAGTCCCCCTCTGGGGATCAAGCCCACAACCCAGGCATGAGCCCTTGTCTGGAATCCAACCTGGGACCTTTCTGTTCACAGGCTGATGTTCTATCCACTGAGCTAAACCAGTTAGGGCGATTTTTTAACTTTTTGAGTAAACTGCATACCGTTCTCCACAGTGGCTGCACCAGTCTGCATTCTCACCAGCAGTGCACGAGGGTTCCTTTTTCTCCACATTGTAGCCAGCACTTGTCATTTGTTGATTTGTTGATGATAGCAATTCTGACAGGTGTGAGATGGAACCTCATTGTCGTTTTGATTTGTATCTCTTGGATGATTAGTGACTTTTAGCATGTTTTCATATGTCTCTTGGCCTTATGTATGTTCACTTTCAAAAAGTGTCTATTTAGGTCCCTTGCCCATTTTTTTTTATTGGATTGTTTATCTTCCTTTTGTTAGGTTGTATGAGTTCCCTGTAAATTTTGGAGATTAAACCCTTATCGGTGATGACATTGGCAAATATGTTCTCCCATGCAGTGGACTTCCTTGTTGTGTTGTTGATGGTTTCTTTTGCTTGTGGAGAAGCTTTTTTATTTTGATGTATTCCAATTTATTTATTTTCTCCTTAGTTTCCATTTTCCTGGGAGCTGTATTGGTAAAGATATTGCTACGACATATGTCTGACATTTTGCTGCCTTTGGATTCCTCTAAGATTTTTATCCTTTCCTTTATCCATTTTGAGTTAATTTTTGTGTGTAGTGTAAGTTGGTGGTATAGTTTATCTTTTTCATGTAACTTTCCAATTTCCCCAACACCATTTATTGAAGAGACTGCCTTGACTCCATTGTATATTGTACTCTTGCCTTCATTAGTCATTCCAAGGGGCCCTGGAATGCCTCAAGGATTTGCATTCTCTCATTTAAAGGAAAATTGTATATTTAAGGTGTATGGGAAGCTCTATCAAATAATGAAATAATAATTATATTCTACTTATATATGCATTTTAAATAGATTCTAATATGCTATTAGTTATAAGATTGTGAAATATTGTGTTTTGCAGAAAGGACAAGATTCTATGTCATTTGCATTATGATTAAATCAATAAACATGTCATTTTCAATTTCTTCTCATTTGGCGACATTCACTGTTTTATTATGATGCATTTAGAAAAATTTTACATCTTCTGAGGGATCCACAGAAAAGGACTCTAACATTTTTATATTATCCCCTTCAAGCTGGATTACTATATAGAATATTCTTGGATTTAGTCCCTTGCTTTGCATCACTTTATATACTTCAGTCCATTTTCTTTTGGTCTGATGTGTTTCTGTTGAGAAATCATTTGATAATTTAATGGGAGATCTCTTATAGGTAACTCTCTGTTTCTCTTCTTGAAGTCTTCAAGATTCTCTTTTTTTTTTCTTAACATTTGCCATTGTAATTATAACAATGAGAAAAATCAACAACTTATGTAAGAATCAATATTTTCTCATTGGAGTGTCTTGGAGTGGGTTTTTTTGGGTTCATCTTTTTTGGGACTCTCTGGGCTTGTGTGACTTTTTTCTTTCCAAGGTCAGGGAAGTTTTCTGTCATAATTTCTTGAAATAGGTTTTCTATTCCTTGCTCAGCTTTAACTCCTTCTGGCACACCTATTATATGGATGTTTCTTCATTTCATGTTGTCCCAAAGCTCTCTTTGGCACTCCTGCTTTCTAATTTTTTTTTTCTCCAATTGCTGTTCAGATTGGTTGGTTTTTCCACGCTCTCTTCAAACTCATTAATCCAGTCCTCTGCTTCTTCTAGACTACTGTTGAAACCTTCCATTGTGTTTTTAAATATATTTTATTGATTTCACAGAGGAAGGGAGAGGGAGAGCGAGATAGAGACATCAGTGATGACAGAGAACCATTGATAAGCTGCCTCCTACATGCCCCCTACTGGAGATCGAGTCCATAACTCAGGCATGTGCCCTTCACTAGAATCGAACCTGGCACCCTTAGGCTGCAGGCTGATGCTCTATCCATTGAGCCAAACCTGCTAGGGTTCTGTTGTGTTTTTTATTGTAGTTATATCATTCCTCATTTCCTCTTGATTCTTACATAAGTTGTTGATTTTCTCATCCAGCTGGTTTAGGAACTGTATGACCCTTACATTGAATTCTTTTTTGACTTATTACATGCCTCCATTTCATTTAGTTCCTTTTCTGGCGATTTCTCCTTTTCTTTCCTTTGGGGGCTGTTTCTTTGTCTCCCCATTTTTTGCTCTCACTGAAGGATCCAGGATGGAGTTTTGTGGGGCATGTGGTTGAAGGGGCAAACTGGGTGGAAGGGTTGCTCACTCAGAGACTCACCAGAGGGACCAGGGGTCAGGTTGGGGGGGGGGGGCTATGGCTAAAGTGGTGGACTTGGTGGGAGGGTTGCAGACTAGCTGCTGGGTTGCTCAGGGCCTCTGGCTGAAGTGGTAGGCTTGGTGGGAGGGGCACAATCCAAGACTCAACAACAGTTCCAGTTGCTGAGTCATGGTGCCTGTGGCTGAAGCAGCGGGATTAGCGAGAGAGTTGGGCACTCTGAGACTCACCAGAGGGCCCAGGTGCTGATAGCATGGGGCCTGTGGCTGAAGAAAATGCCATAGATTTCTGGGTGTTAATTTTGTATCCTGCACCAAGCAGGTTTTTTATTTGAAAGAGCTAAGATTGAGGAAACAAATTATGAACCAGGGTACTTGTAGGATGATAACTTAAATTAGTAAGTCAGCAAGTGGGCTGGGCTTTGGCATCAGCAGAAAGTAGGCATGCAAGCATGGGGCTGAGATAAGTGAGGTAAGTAAGCCTGTGGGTGTCAGTTTTGTCACTATTAGAATCCCAACATTTCAAATGGAGAGTGGAAGTTACATGACAGGACCCCACCAATGGCACAGTACTGACATAGTAAAAAGGACAGTTGGGTTAAGTTAACAAGTTGGGCTTCAACTTTAGGCTTCAACTTTGGGTTTCAACTCTAGGCAATGCCACTTGTGGCTGTGTGTTCTTGGGCAGGTCACTTGATTTCTTTCTGTGAAATAAGAATGCAAGACAATATGTCAGGAGAGTTATGAGAACTAGATAATTAGTGTATGTTATTATGCTTAGAATAGTGTCTGAAATAGAAATATGTAAGCAAATATATTGCCTTAGTTAGTTCAGGTTGATATAGCAAAATATGACAGATTGGATGGCTTATAAACAAAAGAAGTTAATTTCTCACAGCTCTGGGGGTTTAGAAATACAACACCAATGTTCCAGAAAGGTTGTGGTCTGGTGAAACCCTCTTCCTACTTCATAGCCAGCACCTCCTGGCTGTGTGCTTATAATGTGGTGTCTCTTTTCTAAAGCATTGATTCTGGTCTTCAGGGATCTACTCTCCTAGCACCTCCCCTGGCCCCATCTCATAATGCCATCATGACTCAGAGTTAGGATTTCACCATCCTATATAATAAAAAGGGTAATATGCAAGTTGACCCTAACAGCAGAATGACCGGGAATGACCAGACACTATTATGTGCACTGACCACCAGGGGAAGATGCTTAATGCAGGAGCTGCCCCCTGGTGCTCAGTGTGCTTCCAAAGGGGGAGTGCCTCTCAGTCAGAAGATGGCTCATGGCTGGCCAGTGCAGCAGTGGTGGTGGGAGCCTCTCCTGCCTCCACAGCAGCAATAAGGATGACCTACTAGTGGCTTAGGCCCAAGGGGAGTGGGCCTAAGCCACTAGTAGAACATCCCCTGAGGGTAAAACCTAAGAGCTGTATTTGCAACACTTATAATGTATGTATGCTTTTTTTTCAGGAGTATTAAATTTACTGGGGTGACATTGGTTAATAGAATTATATAGGTGGCCAGAGGGGAAGGGGATTTAGAGAGCTGGGTGAAAAAGATGAAGGGATTAAGAAGCACAGCTTGGGCCCTAGCCAGTTTGGTTAAGTAGATAGAGACTCAGCCTGTGGACTGAAGGGTTCTGGGTTTGATTCTGGTCAAGGAAATGTACCTCAGTTGTAGGCTCGGTCAGGACATGTGCAAAAGGCAACCAATTGATGTGTCTCTCTCACATTGATATTTCTCTCTCTGTGTCTGTCCCTCTCTCTTCCACTCTCTCTAAAAATCAATGGAAAAATATCCTTGGGTGAGGATTAATAACAACAACAAGAAAAGTAGAACTTGGTAGTTATAAAATAGTCATAGAGATATAAAGAAAAGTATAGGGATTATAGTCAATAATCCTATATAATAAAAGGCTAATATGCAAATTGACTGAACAGCAGAATGACCGGTTGCTATGATGCACACTGACCACCAGGGGGCATAAACTCAATGTAGGAGCTGCTCCCTGGTGGTCAGTGCGCTCCCACGGGGGAGTGCCACTTAGCCAGAAGCCCTGAGCCAGGCTCACGGCTGGCGAGGGCAGCAGCGGTGGTGGGAGCCTCTCCCACCTCTGCAGCAGCACAAAGGATGTCTTACTGCCTGCTTAAGCCGTCAGTAGGACATCCCCCCAGGGCTTCTGGACTGCGAAAGGGTACAGGCCGGGCTGAGGGAGCCTCCCCACTACCCCCACAAGTGCATGAATTTCCTGCATCAGGCCTCTAGTACTGTAATAAGTATCTAAGGAGACCAGTGGTAATTTGAAATATACTCTGTAAATTACACTATTATCTAACCAATAGGCTGTACATTCAAAACAAATACAGAATAACATTGCATACAAACTGTAACTGAAAAACAAAAAATAAAATGTGGCTAGTTCAAATTGAATATATATATATATATATATATATATATATATATATATATATATATGTTTTAAGTGTTCAACTGTATGATACATCATCTGTATATTGCATTGTGTGCCACCACCCTAAACTATATATTCTTCCATCACCATATACTTGGCCCCTCTACACTTCACTATCCTCTCAACCCTATTTCATTCTGGTAACCACCATACTGTTGTCTGTGTCTATGAGTTTTTGTCTTATTTGTTCATTTGCCACTTTCAGTTATATATCCCACATAGGAGTGAAATCATATGGTTCTTGACTTTTTCTGTCTGACTTATATTGCTTAGAATGATATTATCAAGATCCATCAATGTTGCAAAGGGCAGAATTTCAACTTTTCTTATGGCTGAGTAGTGTACCATTGTATAAATGTACCACATCTTTATCCAGTCTTCTGGTGAAACACACTTTAGTTGTTTCCAAGTCTTGGCCACTATAAATAATGCTACAATGAACATAGGGTTGCATATAACTTTGTGAATAAATGTTTTCAATTTTGGGGGAGTAGATACCCAAAATAGAGTTTGCTGGGTCATATGGTAACTCTATTCTTAATTTTTTGAGGAACATCTATACCAGGTTCCATCGTGTCTGTACCAGTTTGAATTTTCACCAGCAGTGAATGAGGCTTCCTTTTTCTCCATAGCCTCTATGCCATTTGTTATTACTTGTCTTGTTGATAATAGCCATTGCAACAGGTGTGAGGAAGTATCTCATTGTAGTTTTATTTGCATTTCACTAATAGCTAGTGAAGTTGATCATCTTTTCATATATCTGTTGGCCATTTGTATGTATTCTTGGAAGAAGTGTCTGTTCAGGTCCTCTGCCCAGTTTTTAATTAGATTGTTTGGTGTTGATTGTATGAGTTCTTCATATATTTTGGATATTAACCCCTTGTCAGAGCTGTTGTTTACAAATATCTTCACTCATTTGGTTGATTTTTTAAAATTATTCTTAGGTATAATGAATATGAATAACATTGATGTTAGAGAGAAACCTGGATCTTATTCTTCCAAAAATAATTTCTTTCCCTTCCATTTTTTCTACTCAAACAGGAATTTTAACAGAGTAAATTCCTAGTTATTATTATTTCCTTATTATTCATTATTATTCATTATTATTATGGGGTTTTCACAATTTTCATAGATGTGTCAAAAATTATGTCATTGTAATCAAATTATCATGTCAGAACACGAATGAAAAATACCAGTTACATCACATCTTCAGAATGAAAATTCATAGTTAAATGCAGTTCTAAGCAAGCTGGTTAGCAGAATAAAAATATGATGCTAATGTACTTTTATTCAAAAACAAGCACTAAGTCCCATTTCATAATATTTACCTTAGATATCTAAGTCACAATATTTTTCTTGAGTGAGACTTCATTGTTAAACACACCGTAATGAGAAGTGTTGACATTTTATTGAAAACCACTCTATATTGCTAATCTGGGGGAAATCTGTCAAAATGTGTTGGGGTCTGTTCTGTCTTGATGAGAAAAAAAAGCTTCTCACAATACAGTCTCTTAGTTAATTGTCATTCCTATGTAACAATAAAAAATGGGTTTTCTCTCATCGTTTGCCTTCCCTTATTTCCTTTAGATCTCAGCTGGAAGGAGTATCAGTTCTTTCCTCAGAGGAGTCTTTTTTGTTAGAAGTTGACATTAGCTATTGTGTGCTATCTGGTTACCTGTTCTCTTTCTTTTTTTATAAATTATTTTTATTGTTTGTAGAGAAAGAGGAAGGGAGAAGGAGAGAGAGAGAAACCTTGATGTGATTGAAAAACATGGATCAATTGCCTCCCATGTGCACCCCAACTGGGGATCAAACCCATAACCTGTACATGTGCCCTGAACAGGAATCATAGAGGTGACCTTTCTGTGCACCTGGCAATGCTTAACAAGCTGAGCCACACCAGCCAGGACATCTGTTCTCTTTCTTTGTGGCAGTTCTCACAGTCAGTAGTTGTATGTTTTACTTTTCCAGTAGCTACATTCCATGAGAAATGGGTCCACTTTTGTTTGTTTGTTTCTTTCTTTGTTTACTATTCTATGTCTATACTATAGGCCTGGTGCACAAAATTCGTGCACTGGGGTGGAGTCCCTCAGCCCAGCCTGCACCCTCTCCCAATCCCGCACCTCTTGGGGGATGTCTGGCTGCCAATTTAGGCCTGATCCCTGCCTAAACTAGCAGTTGGACATCCCTCTTGCAATCCGGGACCACTGGCTCCTAACTGCTCACCTGCATGCCTGCCTGATCACCCCTAACCACTTGCCTGCCTGCCTGATCACTCTTAACCACTCTGCCTGCCAACCTGATTAGCCCTATCTGTTTGCCTGCCTGATCGCCCCTAACCACTCTGCCTGCCTGCCTGCCTGATCACCCCTAACCACTCACCTGCCTGCCTGATCACCCTTAACTTCCTCTGCCTTGGCCCCACTGTCATGGTTTCATCTAGAAGGACATTTGGAATGACGTCCAGAAGGTCATTCAGGTGTCTGGTCTAATTAGCATATTACACTTTATTATTATAGATGCATTTAACTTGCACTGTCACCTAGATGAGATGGAGCTAGCTATTTAAAATCCTAGTTATAATTTATTCATGAAAATTTGGATGTTGAATAAAATAAAGTATGAGATCTCAGTCAGATTACATTCATTGACAAATTTTTAAGTTTCCTAATTCTACATATGCTGTAAGAAATTAGAACTTGAAGTGAATTATTTACTTGGGAAGCACGGGTAAATAGTATCAGGTTTTCAAATAGTTTTAAATATTTCACATAGTTAATAAATATATTCTTTCACCTATGCATTTCACTATGTACAATGAAAACCATCCCTGTCCTTACATTTTACAGTTGAGAAAGGAATACAAATCTATAAACACCTCCAAGTTTAAGTGAAACATCTAATTTGTTTAAAAACATACAAAGTATTCTAAGAGTTCAGACGTGGTGCAGATGATCTGCAGAATCATGACATTTCAATATGCGAACAGAGAGACTATGAAATAGTTAAGAAGGAGCAAGGTGGCATTCAAAGTAGAGAAAGTAGCATTGGAAGTAAAGAAAGGCCAGTGGAAACTGGTTTAGGTACTAACAAGTAGGCCAGTTGGAATGGCTGGACATGAAAGAATCAAACAGATAAGGATGAAAATGGGTGAGGCAGTCCTTTTCATACTGAGGGCATGGTGGTATTGAGATTAATGTCAGCAGCATTAATTCATTTAGGAATGAATGAGGATTTTCATATTTGACATTAAGTTTCATATTTCTACTGATGCACCACTTCATAGGACATACCTGCTCTAAAGTCCTACTGAATACAAGTTCCGCCCTTCTGTTATTTATTAGTGTAAAAACAAAAGGAGAGGTGGGTATTTGAGTAGTATTGATTAATACAGTTAATGTTGCCAGTTAATACTCTGTCCACTAAATAAACAATTATTGTGCTTTATCTAAGTGCAGAGAAAGAGATAATTATAAATATTGAAAATCAGAAACTGCCACCAGAAAACAATTCAAGAAGTTAACAGAGACCTGGAAGAAATAGCTTTCTGAACATGATTAATGCCTTCAACATGACGTTCCTACAGGAAGAGTCCAAATAAATTATGATATTTAATACATTTTAAATTCTCATTTATGATACTTAGTCTCTAAAACCTCCTTAGAATATGGGATTACATACGAGTGATAAGCAATATATGGAATCAACCTGTATGCCTATCAACAGATGAAAGGATAAACATGATATATACAATATTCCATTATATATTGAAATGTTGACATTTTTGACAACATGGATGAATCTAGAGGGTATTCCGTTAGTCAGATAGAGGAAGACACATACTTCACTTTGGACTCTATAAAACAAAATAAATGAATAAATAAAACAGAAACAGCCCCACAGATATAAAGAACACACTGTGATTTTCAAAAAGGAGGACTAGAAAAGGGGAATTTAAAAAAAAATTATGTTTAAAAATTGTGTAGAATTTCATTTTGTAAAAATCTGGGGAAATAACCTTTGGCTCAGGATTGGAAATTACTTAAAATACATGCATAAAATATAATTCTTTAAAAAGGTTAATTTAAAGTATATCACAATCATTTTTAATGCAGCAGTGAAATTTAGTTCATTTTTAGAGCAGCCAATTTTAGGGAAAATTGACATTTTTTTTTACCTTATTTCACTAAAATAACTGAAGGAAACTTTGTATGATTTCCATTTATTTTACAAGGTCTTGTCAATTTTTTGTTTTCAATTGAAGGTTACTTTTCTTGGAGACAGCCAAGCAAGAGTCATTAGAAGTAAGGTCACTAAATTGTGGTCCATGAAACATAATCTTCCGTATTGTTTGCCTTCCTAACAAAATGCTACTCAAAATGCAAGTTTGCAACCTCCTCAGAAATTAATACTTTTTTCCTTTGATTGTTTGTTGTGGTTGCTTTTATTCAAGTAATGAAAACAGAACAAAGCTGCCTGTGTTCAAACAGCAGTGATTCTGTAGTCTTTACAGATACTGTCTGAATCTAATTGGATTTTAATGAAATGATATTTCCTTTGTGATAAGTACATAAAAATTAGGTTTCTAATTAACATCACAAGGTATAAGCTATAGATACCAAGTATCAAGAGAAGTAATAATTCTTTAATGTTTTCTTCTTTGAAAAAAAAAAAAAGACAGAAGTAGTAACAACTTGGTAAGCAGAATGAATAAATTAACCAGAGAATGATTAGCACCTTGGCCTTTTCCTCCTGAAGGTTGAGCCAGATTGACAATGCATGTCTTTTTAGATTTAAAACATCATTGGTAGTTTTGTTTTGAAGACTTTCTAAAGCTTTGCTTTTTTAAACCTTTCTTATTCAGTTTTGACAATGTTTGTACAGGATTGCAGATAAACAAGTTTACATTGTGATAATTATAATCATTTCAAGGATTGATCAATGTGTATACTGAACTCTACTACAAAACAAGTAAAAGTAATTTGCAACAGAGAAGAATGTGGTTCTTATACCTCACTTTTTACATAAAATACTAGAGGCCCAGTGCGCAAATTATACCTCAGTGACTTGGCAGCAGCAGTTCTCAGGTGATGCACCCTGGACCAGAGAGGAGGAGCCTGATTGTATGTATGTTCATACACAATCTCATGCACAAATGTCCCCATGCCTGTGCCTCAGGCTGGCCCTGGGTGGCTGGGAGGCTGAGGGGACTGGGCACAGCCATCTTGTGGCTGTGGGCACCACCATCTTTGAAGGCATGGCAATCAATTAGCATATTCCCTCATTATTCCCTCGTTGAATTATACCTTACTTTTTACATAAAATACTAGAGGCCCAGTGCACAAATTCGTGTACGGGTGGGGTCTGGCCGGCCTGTTGGGAGGAAGAGACAGTGGGAGGTTGGCTGGTTGGCTCGCCCTTATCGGGGCTGATCAGGGCCAGGCCAGCTGGGGGGAGGGGCCATGGGTGATTGGCCAGCAGGCCCCGCCCCTGATTGGGGTGGGGGGGGAATTGGGGGTCAGCGGCTGGGGGAGGGCCCATGGGAGGTTGGCCATCCTACCCCATCCCTGATTGGTGGTGGGGGGGAGCGATTGGGGGTGGAGCTGGCTGGGGGGAGGGGCCATGGGAGGTTGGCCAGTTCACTGGCCACAGTGGGTGTCATAGCGACTGGTTGTTCTGTTCGTTACAACGTTATGGTCACTGGCTTTTTATATACGTATATACATTATCTATTTCACTCAGAAGGGTAATATTTGATTCTCAGGGTAAAATGTGAGGAGGAAACGATATTTGAGAAGATGCAGGAGAAAACAGGAAAAAGAGTTTCTCATCTGTATAGTTTCAAAAGTGATATGAGAACACCTGGAAAGAAAAAAACATGAACAAATGATAGCAAATCTGTCCTGTAGAGCTTTCTGGTTAAGATAGATCATCTTGCCTGAGTTAGTTATTAATTATATTGTCATTACCCACTGGTGACCTTTTCTAATGATCTATGGATCTAATCACTTCCTAATTACCAAAATGATCACATTGATTTATTTAATGATTATAGATTTTTGTTCTTTTTAATGTTTACCTCTGCCTATTGCATTTAAGTATTCTTTATGGGCATTTAAAAAATTTTATCTGATTTAGTTAATCATTACTACCCACTGAAATATAAAAGTGGTTTTCATAGCAAGGAACATATAGAAATTGAAAAGTTCCCTCCTAGAAGTAAAATTAAGAGTGTGCAACCTATTCTACAGCCTAAAACAGATGGAATTCTGATTCCTCTTCCTTGGTTTAACAATTCTTCCCACTCTGTGTCTAAAACAGTTTAAGAAAACTAAGTTAATATGTGGAATCAAAATTTATCATGAGCCTCCATAAGGCTGGAGGTCTCAAATTTTCTTAAGGGAGACTTCCAAATTTCTGAATCCACCAAAATGCTTTTATCTTCATTCACTTTCTGTGTAACTTAAATTGTCAAAATTACTTTACTTTAAAAGACTCTCAGATTTAAAAAAATAGTATGTTATGAGACAGAATTCACATTCAAGTAATGCAAATCAGTGAAGTTCAAAGAGTTCTATCACTTATTATTCAACTAAGTATTCATTTGCAAATACATAGATTTTTGTTTTACTTTTTTTTTAACCTTATTAAATATATTTGACATTTATAAACGTGCTCATGTGCTACACGATATTCTTTGCTATATATATATATATATATATATATATATATATATATATATAAAATTAATATATAATCTACATGAATAAAATACAGAACTCTTAGGGGTACAACTTGATAAATTTTAATATCTTTCTATAATTGTAGAACCACCTACCAGACTGAGATATAGAATATTTGTTGCAACACTGAAGGCTTCTTACTGCCTCCTTCCAATCAATAACCCCAAGTGTAACAAGTATTCTTACCACTATTATCTTAGACTACTGCCCCAGTGCACAGATTTGTGCACATTGAAATAAAATTAATTAGAAGGTGGCTGGCAGGGTGGGACTGGGCAAGATGGGCAGGACATGCCCTGGAGCAAACCTCCCACTAGCGTGGTCACCCCTTCCCAGCTGGTTGCACCTGGGGCAGTGCTGTTGCTCGAAGGGCATCTGCAGAGTGAGTGGGGTCCCTCCAGCAGGTAGGGTCCCTTGGCTTGGCCTGCAGGGATTGGGCTGAAACTGGCTCTCCGATAGTCCCAGATTGCAAGAGGATGATTCTTGGGTGATGCAACCCAGAATCAGGCTCCTCCTCTCTGGTTCCAGGGTGCATCACCTGAGAACTGCTGCTGCCAAGTCACTGCAGCTCGGCAGCTCCTGCGTTGAGCGTCTGTCCCCTGGTGGTCATTGTGCATCATAGCTATCAGTGGTCAGGCAGTTGCTTAGCCTTTTATATATATAAACTAGAGGCCTAGTGACCAAAATTCGTGCATGGGGGGATCCCCTCAGCCCAGCCTGCACCCTCTCCAATCTGGGTCCCCTTGGGGGATGTCTAGACTGGCAGTGGGACATCCCTCTCACAATCCTGGACCACTGGCTCCTAATCACACACCTGCCTGCCTGCCTGGTAACCCCTAATTGACCCACCACCGGCCTGGTCGCCCCCAATTGCCCCCTGACAGCCTGGTCGCCCACAACAGCCCCCTCTGCTGGCCTGGTCACCCAAACTGCCCCCCCCCACCAGCCTGGTCACCCCTCATGGACCCCCCACCAGCCTGGTCACCCCACACAGCCTGCTGTTCAGTTGTTTGGTCGTCCCTCGGGCTGGCCATGGGTGGCTGGGCAGCTGACATCCAAGCCTTGCCTGTGCCTCTGGCATCAGCTGGGTAGCTGATATCTGAGGCATGCCTGTACCTTGGGCTGGCCCTGGGTGGCTGAGAGGCTGAGGGGACTGGGCACCGCCATCTTGTGGCTGTGGGCACCACCAACTTTGAAGGCATGGCAATCAACTAGCATATTTCCTCGTTATTGTCTGTGGGCACCACCATGTTTGTGAGGGTGTGATGGTCAATTAGCCTATTCCCTCTTTATTAGATAAGATAAGATTTGCCTTACCTGGAACTTCCTATAAATAAAGTCATACACTATTTTGTGTTTGCTCTCACTCAGCATATGTCTCAGAGACTCATGAATCAATAATGTATTATTTTTTATTGCTAGGTAGCCTTCCAGCCTATAAATATACCTTCACTAATTTACCCATGCTATGTTGCTAGGCATTAGATTTTTCAAACTTTCCATTATGAACAGAATGCTTTGAACAGTCTTGTACAAATCTACTGATAGAAGCACTCACTTCTATGAGCATTGAATTATTGACTGCAGAGTCATAGAGGATATCCAAGGACCAGAAAAAGAAGAAGAAAAAAAGAGGAAGAAGAAAAGGAGGTAGAGAAAAAATAAAATAAGAGAAGGTAGAAGAGGAGGAGGGGGAAGGGAATGGAAAAGAAAGGGGCAGCAAAAGAAATTAGTTCAAGATAATTGGCACTCTGATTTGTGTCTAAGCCCAAAGCACATCCTTAGAGGTGAAGCCAAAATACAAAACACCTCCTTTAAATTAACCCTCAAGGTTGCCAACATTAACCCCAGCTGCGCACTCACTTGCGCGTCCTCAGCCCCAGGTCAGTTTACTTCGGGTTTGCACCCCAGGGTGTGAGTCTGCACAGACAGGGGCACACTCAGTGGAAATTCCAAACTCCCCCATCCCGGAGGGCTGCCCACATTAACCCCAGCAGCCCCCAGCTGTGTACGCACTCGCGTGATCTCATTCCCAGGACACTTTACTCCAGGTTTGCACCCAAGGGTGAGATTCTGTGCAGAAGGGGGCCCGTGGCCCCTCAGTGGAAATTCCTTCTTCCTTCTTCCTTCTTCCTGGAGGGTTGCTGACATTAACCCCAGCTGCGCACGCACTTGCGTGTTCTCAGCCCCAGGTCACTTTGCTCAGGGTTTGCACCCAAGGGTGTGATTCTGTGCAGACGGAGGTGCGCGACCCTGCAGTGGAAATTCTGAATTCCCTCTTCCTGGAGGGTTGCCCACATTAACCCCAGCTACTCAACCGTAGTGCCAGGACCCCTCGGAGTGCATCAGAGCTCTGCGACCAGAGAGCGCGCCTCCACAGATACTAACACACTGAGCCCAACCAACCACAGGGCGCTAGTGGGAGCCACTGTGAGCTCTCCTGGGTGTGATCTTGAACAAGCAGGAGGTGCATGCCCCTCCAGCAGTAGAAGCTTTGAACTTACCATGGATACCGGCCCATAGGCACCCCAATCACCTGGCTACACTGCCAGGGCCCCTCAGAGCCCTTCAGTGTGCCTCACTGGCAAAAGTACCAAGGGTGCTCCTGTAAAACACCACTGGGAGTAAGAACCTATCCACCCCACGACTGCAGATCTCAGGGCACCACAGCAACGACTTTAAAAGACCAGATCCCCTGAGCCCCAACACCCCAACAGACGGTACCTGGGGGCCATTGTGAGTCCCTGCTGCACATGTGTGATTACAATTAAGGGTGCAAGACAGCAAAAATTAGGACACTCCCACCCACAGCTGCTGACATCTAGATGCCGCAGTTGTGCTTCTCAAGCTCGCAGGCCTACATCAAGAGAACCCAAATAGCTCAAATAGGAGCTACACTAGATTAACAAACCCAGGAAAACTGAGATTAATCCAGTAGCACCATCCCCAAAAGAACCTGGGCAGCAAAGCAACTGGATCTACAATGAAAACATTACAGGAAAACATGGGGAGACAAAAAGGAAATCCCCAAAGGAAAGAAAAAGAGGAATCACCAGAAAGGGAGTTAAATGAACTTGAGGCTAGCAGCCTAACAGAGAAAGAATTCAGAGTTTTCGTTATAAGGATGTTTAAGCGGATGGATGACAAATACACACAACTCAATGAGAACTATAAGGAGCTGAATGAAAATGTCACCAACATGAAAAGAAACCAAGAGGAGATGAAGAATGACATAGCTGCAATAAAGAACACAATGGAAGGCCTAAAGAGTAGAGTAGAAGAGGCTGAGGACCGCATCAGCGAATTAGAAGACAAGGTAGGAAAAAACACACAAACACAGCAGCAATTGGAAAGAAGAATTAAAAAGCAAGAGGAGAGCCTAAGGGAGCTATGTGACTACACAAAACGAAACAACATTTGAACAATAGGGATAAAAGAAGGAGAGGAAGAGAAGCAAGGAATAGAAAACCTGTTTGAAGAAATAATGACAGAAAACTTTCCTGATATTGGCAAGAAAAAAACTATCCAAGTCCAAGAAGTCCACAGAGTCCCAAACAAATTTAACCCCAAAAGACCGACACCAAGACACATCATAATTAAATTGACGAACACCAACGACAAAGCAAGAATCTTAAAGGCTGCAAGAAAGAGACAGAAAGTAAAGTATAAGGGATTTCCTATTAGAATATCAACTGATTTCTCAACAGAAACACACCAGGCCAGAAGGGAATGGAATGAAATATACAAAGTGATGCAAAACAAGGACTGAATCCAAGAATACTATACCCAGCAAGGCTATCATTCAAAATTAAAGGTGGAATCAGAAGCTTCACAAATAAAAAAAGGGCTATGAGAGTTCATCACTACCAAGCCAACAATGCAAGAAATGCTAAAGGGACTGCTGTAAAAAGAAGAAAGAGAAAGGCAAGAAGAAAAACAAACACTAAGAAAAAATATGACAACAAACAGGTACTTATCAATAATAATATTAAACGTAAATGGATTAAAAGCACCAATCAAAAGACATAGGGTAGCTGAATGGATAAGAAAACATGACCCATATATTTGCTGTCTACAAGAGACCCACCTTAGAGCAAAGGATTCACACAGACTGAGAGTGAAGGGATGGAAAAATATTTTTCAGGCAAATGGAAATGAGAAAAAGCTGTGGTTGCGATACATATATCAGATAAAATAGACCTCAAAGTAAAGGCCATAAGAAAACATGACCCAAGAGATAAGGAAGGCCACTACATAATACTAAAGGGAGCAATTCAACAAGAAGATATAACTCTGGTAAATGTTTATGCACCCAATGCAGGAGCGCCCAAATACATAAAAAAACTCCTGGAAGATATCAAGGGAGAGATCGACATCAATGCAATCATAGTAGCGGACTTTAATACATCACTGACATCAATGGATAAATCCTCTGGACAAAAAATCAGCAAAGAAACAGCAATTCTAAATGACACACTAGGTCACATGAACCTAATTGACATCTTCAGAGTATTTCACCCCAAGGCCATGGAATATACGTTCTTCTCAAGTGCACATGGGACATTCTCAAAAATAGACCACATATTGGGTAACAAGCAAAGTCTCCCCAAATTCAAAAAGATTGAAATCATATCAAGCATTTTCTCAGACCACAATGGCATAATATTAGAAATAAACTACAATAAAAACACTCCAAAAAATTCAAACACTTGGAAACTGAATAGCATGCTACTAAACAATGATTGGGTTATCAATGAGATCAAAGAAGAAATTAAAAACATCCTGGAGACTAATGACAATAAAAACACAACATTGCAAATCCTATGGGACACAATGAAAGCAGTCCTGAGAGGGAAGTGTATAGCTCTACAGGCCTACCTCAAAAAACAAGAAAAAATGGTAATAGATCATCTAACTCAACAACTCAAAGAATTAGAAAGGGAGCAACAAGAAAAGCCCACAGTGAGCAGAAGAAAGGAAATAATAAAGATCAGAGCAGAAATGAATGACATAGAGACCAAAAAAACAATACACAAGATCAACAAAACCAAGAGCTGGTCCTTTGAAAGGATAAACAAGATTGATGAACCTCTAGCCAGGCTCACCAAGAAGCAAAGAGAGAGGACCCAAATAAACAAAATCAGAAATGAAACAGGTGAAATAACAACAGACCCCACAGAAATACAAAGGATTGTCAAAAAATACTATGAACGACTATATTCCAACAAACTAGACAACCTGGAGGAAATGGACACATTCCTAGAAAAACACAATCTTCCAAAACTTACTCAGGAAGAGACTAAAAATCTCAATCGGCTGATAACTATGGAAGAAATTGAAGCAGTCATCAAAAAGCTTCCAGCAAACAAAAGCCCGGGGCCAGATGGCTTCACAGGGGAGTTTTACAAAACATTCAAGGAAGGGCTAAAACCTATCCTTCTTAGACTATTCCATAAAATTCAAGAAGAAGGAACACTTCCAAGCTCCTTCTATGAAGCCAGCATCACCCTAATACCAAAACCAGATAAAGACAACACAATGAAAGAGAATTACAGACCAATATCCCTCATGAACATAGATGCCAAAATCCTCACCAAAATTCTAGCAAATCGAATCCAGCAGTACATCAGAAAGATCATACACCACGACCAAGTAGGATTTATCCCTGGGATGCAAGGATGGTACAATATTCGCAAATCAATAAACGTGATACATCACATAAACAAATTAAGAGATAAAAACCATATAGTCATATCAATTGATGCAGAAAAAGCATTTTACAAAATCCAACACCCTTTCTTGATAAAAACTCTCAGCAAGCTGGGAATAGAAGTATCATACCTCAACATAATTAAATATGACAAACCCACAGCCAACATCATACTCAATGGGCAAAAACTAAAACCATTTCCCCTAAGAACAGGAACAAGACAGGGATGCCCACTCTCACCATTCCTGTTCAACATAGTGCTGGAAGTACTATCCATTACAATGAGACAAGAAGAAGAAACAAAAGGCATCCAAATTGGAAAAGAAGAAGTATAACTGTCCTTATTCCCAGATGACATGATATTGCACATAGAAAACCCTAAACAATCCATCAAAAAATTATTAGACTTAATAAATGAATTCGGCAGAGTAGCAGGATACAAAATAAATGCTAAGAAATCTATGGCATTTCTATACACCAATAATGAACTTACAGAAAGAGAGACTAAAAAAGCAATCCCATTTACCATCACAGCAAAAAAATTAAGATACCTAGGAATAAACTTAACTAAGGAGGTAAAAGACCTATATGTGGAAAACTACAGGACACTGAAAAAAGAGATAGAGGAAGACATAAACAGATGGAAGAACATACCATGTGCATGGATTGGTAGAATCAACATCATCAAAATGTCCATACTACCCAAAGCAATCTATAATTTCAATGCACTTCCCATTAAAATACCAATGGCATACTTCACAGACCTAGAACGAACTTTCCGAAAATTTATCTGGAATAAAAAAAGACCCCGAATAGCTACAGAAATCCTGAGAAAGAAGAACAAAGTAGGAGGGATCTCAATACCAGATTTCAAGCTATATTACAAAGCCACTGTTCTCAAAACTGCCTGGTATTGGCACAAGAACAGACATATAGATCAATGGAATAAAATAGAGAACCCAGAAATCGATCCAAATCACTATGCTCAATTAATATTTGACAAAGGAGGCATGAGCATACAATGGAGTCAAGACAGTCTCTTCAATAAATGGTGTTGGGAAAATTGGACAGATACATGCAAAAAAATGAAACTAGACCACCAACTTACACCATACACAAAAATAAACTCAAAATGGATCAAGGACTTAAACATAAGACAGGAAACCATAAAAATACTAGAGGAATCTACAGGCAGAAAAATCTCTGACATATGCCAAAAGAACTTCTTCGCTGATACTGCTCCTAGGGCAATGGAAGCTAAAGAGAAAATAAACAAGTGGGACTACATCAAAATAAAAAGCTTTTGCACAGCAACGGAAACCATCAATAAAACAACAAGAAAGCCCACTGCATGGGAGAACATATTTGCCAATGATGTCAACGATAAGGGTTTAATCTCCAACATTTACAGGGAACTCATGCAGCTTAACAAAAAGAAGATAAACAACCCAATCAAAAAATGGGCAACTGATCTAAATAGACACTTTTTGAAAGAAGACAGAAGGAAGGCCAAGAGATATATGAAAACCTGCTCTAAATCACTAATCATCAGAGAGATGCAAATCAAAACAACAATGCGGTACCATCTCACACCTGTCAGAATGGCCATTATCAACAAGTCAACAAATGACAAGTGCTGGCGAGGATGTGGAGAAAAAGGAACCCTCGTGCACTGCTGGTGGGAATGCAGACTGGTGCAGCCACTGTGGAGAACAGTATGGAGTTTCCTTAAAAAACTAAAAATAGAACTCCCATTTGACCCAGTGATCCCACTACTAGGAATATATCCCAAGAAACTGGAAACATCAATCAGAAAAGATATATGCACCCATATGTTCATAGCAGCACAATTTACTATAGCTAAGATTTGGAAACAGCCTAAGTGCCCATCAGCAGATGAGTGGATTAAAAAACTGTGGTACATCTACACAATGGAATACTACGCTGCGGTAAAAAAGAAGGAGCTCTTACCATTTGCAACAATATGGATGTAGATGGAGAGCATTATGCTTAGTGAAATAAGCCAGGCAGAGAAAGATAAATATCACATGATCTCACTCATTTGTGGAATATAATGAACAACATAAACTGATGGGGAAAAAATAGATCCAGAAACAGAGAAACATCAATCAGAACGTCAAACCTCAGGGAAGAAATTGTGAAGTAACCAGAAACCCAAGAATGCCTGAGAACGCCTTTCTAGCCACACTAGCAATCATCAGATGTACGGTAATTTTACCTGGGACAAGAGGGTAAGTATTTTGGTCTTATGCTCCTGACCCTTCATGGGTAAGACCCTTTACGTGGGCTGATCCCCTGACTAATGTAGTTACCAATAATACCAAACACCTTGGTCATCCAGGAGGCCCATGGGTGGGGCAAGAAAGTATAAATACACAGGGGTCTCCACCCAGCTTCCCTTTTGTATGACACAAAATCAAAACAATGCCCCTTTGTGTGTACAATTAAAGAGAGGTTTTTGGCTTGTGTGGACACCAAAGAAAGGGTGTCACTACTATCACTACTTGCCCCCAGTAGAGGTGCAGAAAATGTATCTAAGACCTTGTCTATATAAAAAGAAACGAACAGCCTGTTTAAAAGGGAATTGCCATGGACTAGAACAAAGAATATCCTTACATGATATTATTCTACACTGTCATTAAAATGTTTCCCAGATTTGGATCACCCTCAGTACTTATAATAGTTCCTCGCACCCTTGGGGAAGGCACCTGAGCATTCTATATTGGTCCCTCTTACCCTTTAGGCCAAGAGAGACCCTCTTCTCACAATTCAATTGCTCACAGCTATTGCATGAGCTCTCTGTTCATGTCGAGGTTGAAGTCTCGTGATGACTGGTGCCATGGATCTGTCTCTCACCCAGTGGGGCGAACTGAGCCTTCCCTGGAGAAGATACCCGGGTTCCACAAGATATGTGATCAGTGCTGGGGCCCCTCCAGCAGGCGAGGGGATCCCAAGGCAGGTGCTGGGCATGGAGGCCACGGGGGCATAGGCTACCAAGGAGACAAAACTGAACCTCACGTCACCCTGCTTGGCCCCGGAGGATGGCTGGTTAGCCAGAGACGGGTAAGATTCCTCAAGGAAAGAACAACCTAAGACAGTCACAGTCACAGAGGGGCCATCAGGATAGAATTTGGGGATCAACAGAGGTGTGGCACAGACTCTCACCCCCGCCAACATTGCAGGGGCCTGAACCCTATCCCCTTCTGAGGGAGGTCTCCTGCCCCCATGGCTACTTCTTGCTTTCCATGCTCAGCTCAGATCAGGACCCAGGTGACCGACAGAGACTTGGCGACAGCAGCTGCCCTCTTACTCCAACAAGAATTGTTTGAGTTGTCTTGTACCAATGGTGTGGGGAAGTGGGTTTACGATATCTAAATCTAGCTACCACCAGGAATGCTCAGGACCCACTCAAGAAGGCAAATAATCCCTTCCACTAATATTTACAGGGTAAAATAAGATTGTTGTTAGAGTAATAAATTTGACAGTAAAATAGTAGTCAAGTTTTCAGGCAACTTTAAATTGGCTAGTTGAAACAAGCAAATATTCTAGAAAAATTAATTGTACTGGACAAAAAGGTGTTCCTAAAGTGTTAACTAAAATTTTTATTGGTACTTCATCTCATGATAAAATTGTGCACCATGTAATGAACCTAAAACAGTAATATTATAGTGCAAAAAATTAAAATGTAAAAGTCATCAAGACTACATTATAAAATTTTCAAAAGCCTCCTAACATTTAAATAAAAAAGGAGGGTATAGTAGAAGAATATCATGTAAGGAAAAATAACCTGTAAGTAAATTACATCTAGAAAATTAATACTTTAGAAAATTAATTGTAAGGCTAAAAGCAAGACACCTATGAAAAACACACAAGGTGTCAAAACAAGCCAGAGGAAAATCATTTGGGCAAAAAATGAAATAGGATCCCAAGTCAAATTTATAGAAAATATTCCTTTATTAACTTTTGGTCGAGAATATGTTTGTATATTTTCAGAAAACAACTCCGAGACCATGTGGATTCCAACAACAGAGAGGAATCGACAGGACTACTCTAGCCATGAAGACAGAAGAGAAGCAGTCCAGAGATGGAAGACGCTGACGTGGTCTTCCCATACTAGCAGTTAGCAGCTGTGCATCACTGCCGGTTGCCCAGGACCAAACCAGAGAGGGTCGGACCTACATTACCACCATTTGTCCACCATCCAGAACTGTAATGTCAGTGCTGACATGTACACATAAAGAACTGTTGGACATTGTAATTGGGTCTCAAAAGAACTGTTGGCCCAGAAAAAAACTCACTACAGACTGATTCATTTCCTGTCACCATAACCATTATTGCTTGTCTCATTTTCGGTTCTTATAAGTGTATTTCTAATAGCACATGATCTCACTCATCTAGTGGAAATAATGAACAACATAGACTGATGAACAAGAACAGACCTAGAAACAAGGAGGCATCGATCGGACTGTCGGGCATCAGAGGGAGGGTAGTGGAGGGTGGGGGTAAAGGGGAGAGATCAACCAAAGGACTGTGTGCAAGCATATGCGCCTAACCAGTGGTTAAGGAAAACAGGGGGGTGGGGGCATGTGTGAGGAGGGGTGTGGGATGGGAATGGGGGGATGAGGACAAATATGTGATACCTTAATCAATAAAGAAATTAAAAAAAAAACACAAAAAATATGTCTTGGTATCCTTTAGAATGCTTTTTTTTTCCATTTTAAAGAAACAGGAATGTATGTATTACATTTGTATGAAATAAACATATTAATATGCATTAAAAAAATAAATTAACCCTCAAAAAGTGTCTTAAAATTGTGACCACAAACCTGCATTATTGATAAAAGGAAACACACTATGGAAAAGAAAAAAAGAAAAATAAACCTACATTTTAAAATTATAAGAACAATACCAAAAATATAAAGAAATTTACTAGAAGCAAGGACCAGGCAAAACAAAAATGATAACAATAGCTTTCTGATGAAATCAGATATTTCCATCATTAGATACAGAAGGCAAAATAACTATATATGAAATGTTTAAAATGTGGAGCCATATCATTATATGACAACATTTTGTTTTAAAAATATGGCAATTTAAAAGAAATTTATACATAGCACATGAGAATCAATTGGAATTCAAAATGGCACAGCCACTCTGAACACAGCTTGACAGTGTCTTAGAACCAAGTGTGCACTTGCCTGGTGAGCCTGCCAGGCCACTAAACAGTCTTTACAGCCCGAGAAATGAAAATGTATGTTCATACACAATCTCATGCACAAATGTGCCCAGCAGCTTCATATAAAAAAGCTCAGAACTGGAAACAACAAAGATAGCTATCAATTGGTACCTCAATAAAAACGGGGGGATATCCAGCTAATCGATAACTATCTAGCAATAAAAAAGTAATGACATTTGATAATTCAACAGCATGGATGAATTGGAAAAGCATTATACTAAATGAAAGGCATTTTCCCAAGAGGCTGCACACTGGGTGAGTCCATACAATACTTTCAGATGAAAGCCTAGAAAGAAAATTTATAGGGACACAAAATAGATCCATTCTGCTAGGGGCTAGTGTTTGGAAGAATGTATTCTGCCAGGGGGCTAGTGTTTGGAAGAATGTATTCTGCCAGGGGGCTAGTGTTTGGAAGGATCATCAGAAAACTTTTTGGAGGGATTATACAAATATTTTCTATTTTAATTGTGGTTACAAGACTGTAGACATTTGTCAAAACTCATAAAATCAAATACCTAAAAAGAGTGAATTTTATTGTTTATAAATTATGACTCAATAAATTAGATATTAAAAAATAAAAAGCCTTCAGGCAAATATTCCTTATGAGGTATGATTTTAAAATTAACTCAGGATGCTAGTTTTATTAATTTTTTAAATGTCATAATATAGATATTAGTGTTAATGGATTCAATAGGAAAAGTATAATCTTTGTATTTGGTATAACCAAATCATTTGATAAAAGTCAACATGCATTCATCATATAAAACCTTATCAACCAAGAAAACTTCCTTAACCTAATAAAAATGTATTATAAAAAGAAGTAAATAAAATCATATGCAAACAAGACTGCAAATATTGAAACACGAAGCATTCTTTTTGAAGTTCTCTTTAAAAAAATAAGAAACAGACAATCATTTCTGTTTAACATTGAAATATAGGTCTTGGACAGTAGAGTGGAAAATGAAAAGGAATAATATATAAGGATTAGAAGGGATGGAAACATCTTTATTTTGATGTCATATAGAAAGATAATCCTTATAATATATAATATGACTAGAGGCCTGGTGCATGAAAATTCATGCACTGGAGGGGTTGTCCCTCAACCCGGATGGCCCCCTCTCACAGTCTGGGAGCCCTCAGGGGTGGGAGGTGACCTGGTGATTAGGGGAAGGCGATGCCCCATCTCACCTCTGCTGCTGCCACTGCCAGCAGCCCGAGCCTCGGATGGCCCTGGTTACCTGTGCCTCGGGCTGGCCCTGGGTGGCTGGGCAGCTGCCATCTGAGGCTTGCCTGCACCTCAGGCCGGCCCTGGGTGGCTGGGGGGATTGAGGGGACTGGGCGCCACCATCTTGTAGCTGTGGGCGTCGCCATATTTGAGGATGGGGAATTCAATTAGCATATTCCTTCCTTATTGTCTGTGGGTGCTGCCATCTTTGTGATGGTGTGAGGGTCAATTAGTATATCCCTTCTTTATTAGATAGGATAATATAACTAATATAGGACGATAGCTATGAGGCAAGCATAAGATCTATAGAAAAAAGTATATTGCATTGCTATTATGAAGAATAATTACTTCTGCAAATTATTTCTTTAGAAAGTGAAAATAAGTACACCATTTCAAGATTAAAGTCCATAAATAATCAGAAAATATACTCAATTAACTGGAAGATTTATCTATTTATGAATGTCATTAAAAGCCAAATATCTATAAGCAAACTTTTATGAATAATTCTTATGAAAATGATAATGAAAATATATCTTTACATCATTTGGTTTCATGGTGAAAGATGCAGTCTGTGAAGTAGGGGTTTGTCTGTGATCATCATGAGTAGCCAGGCATTTATGAAGACATTAGAATAAAATAACTGCTTAAAGATGCTGAGTCAGTATGGTCAATGCTTTCACAAATTAAATCAAATAGCTGCAAGCTGCACTTCAATATTCCCTTAAGAGTCAAAGAATATAGAATCCTAATTTTTATATGACTGCTTTCTCCAATAAAATCTTCATCTCTTATGAATACTCATTTCTTTCTTGACAACATTTAGCAAGCTGGGGAAGTAGAGTTTCTTGTGTATCATGTTTTCAAAGGGAAAGAGTTAGAAAAATTAAACATAGCTCCAATAATAAAAAAAAAAAAGTATCGCAAAACATTTAAAAATTACAAGTAAACTTACTCGCCAAAGTGTTCATAAAACAAGGTGGATATACATAATTAGGACCATGTAGTGATATACCCCATCTGTCTTGTTAATGCTG
Source organism: Cnephaeus nilssonii (assembly GCF_951640355.1). NCBI lineage: Eukaryota > Metazoa > Chordata > Mammalia > Chiroptera > Vespertilionidae > Cnephaeus > Cnephaeus nilssonii. The sequence goes on along the minus strand of NC_137086.1, from coordinate 67,422,431 downwards.
GCAATGACTATCAAAGCATTCCTTTGCTTAATCAGATAACTTAATGCAGAGAGCAACCACTGCTGTCAAGAAATGGACTTTCAGATTTAAATATGTCTCTTTGAAAAACATACTACTATGCACAGAAACATATTGGGAGAACAGTGCTGGGATCTTAAAAGACCTCAGACAATGTCATCACCTATAACATACCAAGAAGAAGGCAAAAATTTAGGAGGTTGTTTTCACTAACAGAATGAAAACATGTGAGTGTAGGGATCTAATAATCACTTGGTACATGTATTGAAGAAGTGTGCAACACCAGGAAAGCATTTATGCTGGAAATTCTTTGGCTTCATGAGAAGAAGCATTTGAATTTGAACAAGCTTCCTTTTGAGGATTTTGGAATCAGTGCCATTGCTTACTTAGAATCATCACTCATAGTTTATGATTTTGAAAGAGGCCTTGAAACTCCTCTGCTTGGCATCCATGGTTTTTCTACCAAATTCAATTTAATCTATTTGTTCTGTTTCTTACTATTCCATGCATTAGGTATTATTCCTGAGTCCTTTGTAGAAATTTTCTGCTTAGTGCTTTGCCCGGAGCTGGAATATATGGCTGTAATTACAATCGGGTTTTGTTTTCAAGGATTCTGTCAAAGATGAATTCTAGGTGGATGACATTTCACAGACTTTTGATATTCTTTATTCATGCAAAAAATAAATTAATTGTCTTATATCCATCATTCACTGTTCCAGACACTGGACAGGCAGCAATAAATAGTACAAAGAGATAATATTCATATTTTCAGAGGCATACCCTCTAGTTGAGGTAACAGTAAACTCACAACAAATTAACTAAATAATAGGTCAGTTGAGAAGAGCATGGAGAAAAATAAAGCATGGGAAGGGCTCAGAAAATAAGGGTGGAGTAGGGGTGTTGCTTCTCACGAACATGATACTAAGAAGATGACATTTGAGCAAGTGGCATCCTTTGTATGTTTTAGTTTGGTTTATTTTTAGGTTTTGTTTGGTTTCATGCTGTTAGCATCTGTACAATAGTTTGTATGAGGTGGTTGGGATTAAGCCTCACAATCATCCAGCCTGAAGGGAGATCCAACCCACAAATGGGACAACAATAATCAAGACCCAATTACAACAGGAGAACCCAAATAACCCACACAAGAAACATTCCTAGAGCATTAAGCTCAGGAGACTATACCACTGGGTCCCTCAGGACACTTACTAAATAAGACCCCCTCCCTATCCTCCATGAAGCATGAGAGCCATAGCACACAAAAGAGACAGGTAAAATGGGGAGCCAAAGAAACAACCTCAAAATGAAAGGAAAGGAGGGCTCTCCATTAAAAAAAAGCTAAATGAAATAAAGGCAAGCAATTTATCAGCCACTTTGGGGGGGATTTATTTATCTTCTATAATTGAAACTTTGTAGCAGAGGCCAAGGCAGGCCAGGGCTGCGGGAGCTTGCCTTCCTCCATTGCCATGGGAAACCCAAGCCTCCTGCTCTCTCCAGCTCCGTGGCTGCTGCCATTTTTGTTGGGATTTATTTATCTTCTATAATTGAAACTTTGTAGCCTTAAGTGGAGGCCTGGGCCAGCCAGGGTGTGTGGAAAGCTTGGCTTCCTCCATTGCTGTGGAAACCCAAGCCTCCTGCTCGCTCCATGGCCGCAGCCATCTTGGTTTGGGTTAATTTGCGTACTCACTCCTGATTGGCTGGTGGGCATGGCTTGTGGGTGTAGTGGAGTGATGTTTAATTTGTGTATTACTCTTTAATTAGATAGGATAATAAATTCTCAGAATGAGAAACTAAACAAACAATCCCGTTTACCATTGCAACAAAAAATTAAGATACTTAGGAATAAACTTAACCAAGAAGGCAAAAGGACTGTACTCAGAAAACTATACAAATATATTTAAAAACACCTCTCAGTGTACTTTACAGGAAAAGAAGACAGTAATACAGTGATAGTGGAGGACTTTAACACCCCACTATCATTACTGGATAGATATCCCAGACAAAAATTTAACAAGGAAATAGCAACCATAAATGACATACTGGATCAGATGGATTTATTTTATATTTATAAAACATTTCATCCCAAAGTAGCAGAATATACATTCTTCTCAAGTGCACATAGAACATTCTCAAAGATACACCACATGTTAGGACACAAAATAATTCTTAAGAAATTAAAGAAGATGGGAATCATACTAAGCATCATCTTGGATCACAATAACATGAAACTAGAAATAAACTAAAATAAAAATAAAACTTGAAGACATTCAAATTTATGGGGGTTAAATAGCATGACACTAAACAATGAATGAACTATCAGGATAAAAACAAGAAAATCCCAGAGTAAGTAGAAGAAGGAAAACAATAAAAATCAGAGCAAAAATAAAGGACATAGAATCTAAAAAAACAAAAAAACAATTAACAATAAAAAGATCAATAAAACCAAGAGTTGGTTCTTTGAAAAGATAAATGAGATTGATGAAGTTTTAGCCAGACTTATCAAGAAACAAAGAGAGCAGACACAAATAAATAAAATCAGAAATGAAGAGGATCAGTAAAACTGACATCACAGAAATAGAATTGTACGAAAATGTTATGAACAATTATATGCCAACAAATTGGATAACCTGGGCGAAATGAATAAATTCTTAGAAACAAACAATCTTCCAAAATTGAAACAGGAAGAATCATAAAACCTGAATAGACTGATTACAACTAATTAAATTGAAGCAGTAATAAAAATAAAAACTAAATCTGCAGCAAACAAAAGTCTTGGCCCCAATGGCTGCTTCCAGGTGAATTTTACCAAACATTCAAAGAAGAACTAATACCTATCCTCAAACTATTCCATTAAATTCAAGAGGTGGGAAGACTTCCAAACTATTTTTACAAGGCCAGAATTATCTAATTCTGAAACCGGTTAAAGACAATACAAAAAAATAAAATTACAGGTCCATATCCCTGATGGTAGATACTAAAATCCTCAATAAAATGCTAGCAAAACAGATCCAGCAATACAATAAAAAGATATGCCATGTCCAAGTGGGTTTTATTTTGGGGATGCAAAGCTGGTACAATATCTGCAAATCAACAAATATGATTCATCATATAAACAAAATGAAATATAAAAATTTCATGATCATATCAATAGATGCAGGAAAATAATTTGACTAAATTCAACAGCCATATATGATAAAAACTCTCAGCAATGTGAGGTAAGAGGGAATATAGCTAAACATAATAAAGGTCATATATTTAATATGGAAAAACCCACAGCCAATATCATACTCAGTAGGTAAAAAATAAAACTGTTCCCTTAAGATCAGGAACAAGACGTGGATGTCCACTTTCGCCACTCTTATTCAACATAGTATTGGAAGTCCTAACTACAATAATAAAATAAAAAAGAAATAAAAGACATCCAAATTGGAAAGGAGGAAGTAAAACTGTCATTACTTTCAGATGACATGATATTGTACATAGAAAACCTTAAAGACTCCACCCAAGAAAAAAAATAAACTAAAAAAATGAATTTGATAAAGTAGCAGGATACAAAATTAATATCCAGAAATTGGTGGCATTTTCATAGACCAGTAACAAACTCTCTGAAATAAAAACAAATAAAATAATCCTATTTACTATTACAACAGAAAAATAAAGTACCTAGGAATAACTTAACCAAGGAGGTAAAAGACCTATACTCTCAAAGCTATAGGACACTGAAAAAAGAAACAGAGGAAGGTGCAAACAAGTAGAAGTATATATCATGTTCATGGATTGGAAAAATTAATGTCATTAAAATGTCCATACTACCCATAGCAATCTATAGATTCAGCACAATTCCTACTAACATACCAATGGCATATTTCAAAAATCTAGAATAAATGTTCCAAAATTGTATATGGAACCAAAAAGACCCTGAGTAGCCTCAGCAATTTTAAGAAAGAAAAACTAAGTTGGAGGGATTACAATACCAGATATAAAACTGTACTACAAAGCCATGTAATCAAAATAGCATTGCACTGGCACAATAACATAGATCAATGGAAGAGAACATAGAGCCTGGGAATCAACCCATACCTTAATGGTCAATTAATATTTGACAATGAAGCCAAGAGAATACAATGAAGTAAAGACAATCTCTTCAATAAATGGTGCTGGGAAAATTGGACAGGTACATGCAAGAAAATGCAACTTGACCACAAATTTATACAATATACAAGAATAATCTCAAAATGGATAAAAGACTTAAATGTAAGTCACTAAACCATAAAAATCCTAGAAGATAACATAGTAAAATTTCGTGGAATAATATTTTTTCTGATATGTCTCTGTGGACAAGGAAAAAAAAAAAACAGTGGGACTACATCAAACTAAAAAAAGTTTTGCTTACCAAAAGAAACCATCAAATAAATGAAAAGGGAAGCCACTGTATGGGAGAACATCACCAATTACTCTGATAAAGGCTTACTCTCCAAAATATATAAAGAATTAATACAACTCAACTCCAGGAAGTAAAACAATGCAATTGAAAAGGACAATGGATCTGAATAGACACTTCTCCAAAAAGAACATAAGGATGATCAATAGATATATGAAACATTATCAAGGTCACTAATCATCAGGGAGATGCAAATTAAAACTACAGTGAGGTATCACCTCAGACTTGTCAAAATTGCTACCATCAGTAAGTCAACAAACAACAATTGCTGGTGAGGATGTGGAGAAAAGAGAATCTTTGTGTACTCTTGGTGGGAATGCAGGCTGGTACAGCCACTGTGGAAAACAGTATGGAGTTTCCTCAAAAAATTAAAAATGGAGCTGCCTTTGATCCAGTGATCCCACTTCTGGGTATACATCCTAAGAATCCTGAAACAACAATCAGAAAGATATATGGATCCCTATGTTCATAGCAGCATTATTTATTATAGCAAAGATTTAGAAAGAGTCCAAGTGCCCAGCCTGAAATGAGTGGATAAAAAAGGTTTGGCACATTTATACAATGGAATAAGCGAAATAAACCAGTCAGAGACAGACACGTATCACACAATCTGACTCATATGTGGAATCTAATGAACAAAATAAACTGACAAACAAAATAGAACCAGAGGCATGGTTACATGGAAAAGACTGAATGATGTCAGCGGGGATGTGGGTGGGACAGACTGAATGAAAAAAGGTGAAGAGATTAATCAAAGAACATATATGCATAGTGCATGCATGAACACAGAAAATATTGTGGTGAGCACAAGGGTGGAGGGGCAGGGGCTGGGTAGAAGTGAGCAAGGGAAGGGGAAGAAGGGAACATCTGCAATAGTGTCAACAATAAAAAAATTAATTTAAAAAGTAATAAATATTACTGTAGCTTTATAATATGGCTTGAGATCAAGTCATGTCAGTCTTCTAATTTAGTTCTTTTTCAAAATTGTTCTGATTAGTCTAGATTCTTTGCCTTTCTGTATAAGACAATTTTAGAATAAGCTGTTGATATCTATAAAACGATTCTACTGAGATTTTATTGAAATTGCATTAATCTATAGACCAACTTGGGGTACATTGGGGTCAATGGAAAAAAGTGGACATCTGTATAACTTTCAAAAATAAAGATAAATTTAGAAAAAGAAATTAAAAAAACGAAACAATTTAGTTTATACTAACACCAAAAGTAAATACAAGAGATAAACCAAGAAAAAAATGTGCAGGACTGAAAACTATAAAATGTCATTGTGAGAAACTAAAGAAGACCTTAAAAATGAGAGACATACTATGTTTACAAATTGGAAAAGTTATTATTATGAGACAGTGCTATATTGTTACAAATATAGACTAATAGATCAATAGAATAAAGGGTCAAGAAATAGACCCAATTGAATATGTGGCCAATCGAATTTGCCAGAGTGCAAATACAGTTAAGTGAAGAAATTATTATATTTCCAACAAATTGTGAATGAATAATTGGATAGCATATACAAAGAAATAAACTTTGATTTATTCTTCACAGCATACACAAATAGTACTTGGAGATGTATCATAAACTTAAATATAAATCTAACACTATATTACATATAGAAGAAAATAGGAGAAAATCTTTTTTTTTTTAGTTTGCATTATGCAAAGATTTATCACATATAAAACTAAAAGCATAACCCATGATATAATTAATAAATTTAAATTTATAAAAAATTCATGAACATTTTCTAGAATTGTATTTTCTCTGCATCTGTTCTAAAGATGAAGTATAGACTGGGATTTATGGGTCAAGAAAGGTGTTTGCTTTTAATTATTTAAAGGAAAATAAACCTAAAAATTAAGTGCTCTGTAATCCTAATAAAAGAGTAACATGCAAATTGACCATCACTCCAACACACAAGATGGCCGCCCCAATGTGGTCAAAGATGGCTACCCCCATGTGGACACAAGATGGCTGCCACAAGATGGCCTGCAGGGGAGGGCAGTTGTGCGCAGTTAGGGGTGACCAGGCCAGCAGAGGAAGGCAGTGGGGGAGACCAGGCCAGCAAGAGAGGGCAGTTGGGGAGGAACCAGGCCTGCAGGGGAGGGCAGTTGGGGGGACCAGGCCATCAGGGGAGGTCAGTTGTGGGCAATCAGGCAAGCAGGGAGGGCAGTTAGGGGTGACTGGGTCGGCAGAGGAGGGCAGTTGGGGTAGACCAGGTCAGCAGGGGAGGACAGTTGGGGGGGACCAGGCCTGCAGTGAAGGACAGTAGGGGGGACCCAGACCTGCAGGGGAGGGCAGTTGGGGGGCGCCAGGCCTACAGGGGAGGGCAGTTGGGGGGGGGGGACCAGGTGTGCAGGGGAGGACAGTTGTGGGTGATCAGGCCACCAGGGAGGGCAGTTAGGGGTGACAGGGCCAGCAGAGGAGGGCAGTTGGGGAAGACCAGGCCAGCAGGGGAGGACAGTTACGGGGGACCAGGCCTGCAGGGGAGGGCAGTTGGAGGCAACCAGGCCTGCAGGGGAGGACAGTTAGGGGTGACCAGATTGGCAGGGGAGGGCAGTTAGGGGCAATCGGGCCAGCCGGGGAGCAGTAAGGCATCAATCAGGCTGGCAGGGGAGTGGTTAGAGGGTGATCAGGCTCGCAGGCAGAAGCGCTTAGGGGCAATCAGGCAGAGGCAGTTGGGAGCCAGCATTTCTGGACTGTGAGAAGGATGTCCAACTGCCCATTTAGGCCTGATCCCACCGGGCCTAAACTGTTGGTCAGACATCCCTCAAGGGGTCCCAGATTGGAGAGGGTGCAGGCTGGGCTGAGGAACACCACCCCTGTGCATGAATTCCGTCACCGGGACTCTAGTTGTTAAATAATTATTACTTAATCACTAAATTAAACATTCTTTAGACATGTTGTAGAAAAAGATATTTCAACAACCTAAGAGAAAGTCCACTATATGATATCAAGTAAACTAACTGCAATTTCCAATTTATTCTAATTCAATAAAAATCAAAATAAAAACTTTCTGAAGGAAATAAACTACACCATTAATAACAAATATTAAGACATGATCTTATCCCCTCCAGAGATTGAAGAATTGGAACTGGGACTATGGTCACTTAACTAGAGACTATTTTTTCAGTAAACTTTGCAGGAAGGTTTTGCTTTATGACCAACTTCAGGCCAGTGATTCATGAATGATGTGATATTTGAACACTGCCTTAAAAGGCATCAACCTATCCTTTCTTTTTTTCCCTCTCCTCCTGTTCACTGGAAGTTACAAAATAGTCATGGGGGTGTAAAGTATAGCAACGGAAACATAGTCAATGATAGTGTAATAACTATGTATGGTGCCAGGTGGGAACTAGAAGTAGGGAGGATTGTCTTGCCACTATACTGTACACCTGACACTAATATTATTGAATATAAACTGTAATTGAAAAAAAATTTTTTAAAGGTTTTTGAAAACCATCCTGGCAATAGGCAGTGTAGCAAACTGGGGAAGAACATGAGATCGTATGAGAGCACAACATGATCGAAAGGTCTCTGGTGACTGGACACTGCCAGATTAGCCACAGGCTGCCCCAGAGTTTTATGTAAGACAAAGAACAAACTTGCAACTTGTTTAAATTACTGCTATTGTGGGTCTCTCTTTTAAAAGAACTTCCCCCTATATTCTAACAAATGCACTTATCTTGATGCTTTCATACATTTTCCAATTTTTCTAAAATAAATATGAACTACTTGGTAAATTTAGAACTAAATGTATTAAGTCAGCACAATATTAGGATATGTGTATAAAACCATAAAATCCAAAATAAAATAAGTGATTTCTGGGCTTAAATTTTAAATTCTATTGACCAAGTAGAAATTAATTAGAGTAAAGAAACAAAAAAAAAAAAGAAGATAATTGTGATATATTATAATTAGATATTATGTGAGATATTATTGAAGGTATTGGGGCTGTTTTTATTTAAAAACATAGGAAAAGAAGCAAGACATGATTGTTGCCCTTAAATAAAAAAACAAAAACAAAAACAAAACACCTGTTAAATAAGAACAAAATAGGCATTTTTAAAATTAAATTTATTGAGTTGACATTGGTTAATAAGATTGTACAGGTTTCAAGTGTTCAAGTCCCTGTTTTTAATAGTACCAATGCCCCCAATTAAGAACAACAATAAGGTACTGTGACACAAGATCACACAAATTAGAAAGGCTCTTAGAACCTCAATGTTTCTCAGAAATGAAGTATCTTCCCAATAGAAATTGAGGGGTGTGTCCCAGAAAATAATCACTAAGAAGCGGGTTACCTGGCCATGTGGATTCTGCACTTAGTGGACTATGTAATGAATTGGCTGTGATTTCTAAAGAGATTTCTGGGTTTCAGTTCTGAGATTCCCTGAATACATTAATGGAAACAATACTTTGGGCTTTTTATGGACATACTAGTGGCCTGGTGCACAAAATTTGTGCACGGGGGGGGGGGGGGCGCGGTGTCCCTCAGCCTGGCCTGCACCCTCTCCAATCTGGGACCCCTGCGGGATTGGGCCTAAACCGGCACTCAGACAACCCCCTTGCAATCCAGGACTACTGGCTCACCTGCCTGCCTGCTTGATCTCCCCTAACCACTCTGTCTGCTGGCCTGCTTGCCCCCAATTGCACCCCCCGCCAGCCTGATCACCCCCAACTTCCCTCCCCTCCTGGCCTGATCACCCCTAACCACTCCTGCCTCGGCCCCGCCCCCATGGCTTTGTCTGGAAGGACATCTGGAAGGTCTCATGGTCTAATTAGCGTATTGCACTTTTATTAATATAGATAGGATATGACATACTGCCATAACTATAACATATCTACCAGTATTACTCTATGAGAATACGTACATCATGCGATAGGAAAGCATCTAATACATTACATTGTATATGTTGTAAGTAGTAGGAAATACTGTATTTGTAGCAATAATATACACCCTGTGACTTCCCTTCCTGATTTGGGAATGGTTCCCCAGTTCTTTGAAGGTTTCCTGGCTCCTAATGATTTTTTTTTTCATTCAGTGTAACTTTATTTACTGTTTATTGCACATGATTTGAGGTCTTTAATTTCTAACCACCAAAGATTCAAAGGACTATTTTTTTTCCCCATGAAGTTTAACATTAACATTAGTGAATTTGTGTATTAATGTGTTTTCATTGTAAACATCTGAATTATTCACATTGTCATAGATCCTGAACTCATAAGTGTGGACCATGCACAGGCTGGCAGCAAGCCAGGAAGCCACTCTGCAAGCCAACAGATACTCTGCATAAGGAGAAAAGTCATAGCATAACATTTAATGTCCAACCTGAGTCACCTCAGAATGTTGCATATATTGACTTCTTAATTCATATAGTATCGGGAACTCAACTGCTTGGTTGGTGACAGGATTGACCTGGTTTCGGGAGGATTATTCCTGAAATAATTAAGAAAAGGAGGGCTCAATCTTTCTTCTTGGTTGCTTGCTCTTCCCCAGCACCTTCATCTTTCTTCTCGTCCTCAGCTTCTTGGGCATCTTCTCCTTCACCTTCACCTCCTTCTTCCTCCTTTGCATCCTCAAATTCTTCCTTGGCACCTTCTTCCTCTTCCTCTCCTTCCTCTTCCTCAGCCTCTTCTCCTTCTCTTCCTCTTCACCTTCTCCTTCAGAGGGGGGTTCATTCTTAGCTTCCTCGGCTTTTGCAGCCTCAATGGTCTCCTCCACCTCGATCTGCTCCTCCTGGACGTGGCTGGTATATTAAGAAGGGAAGGAGCAAGCGGACATCAAGGTGGAGCTGGTCTGTAAACCACCGTAGGCAGATTGACCAAAGACCTGGGAATTCTGAGAGTAGCCTCTGGCTATGCTTCCCATGCTGGTGAAACTGAGCCTGGTCTCCTCACCTTCCAAGAGTTTCCTGTAAGCTGCAATGTCAATGTCCAAAGCCATCTTTACATTGAGGAGGTCCTGGTATTCTTTTAAATATCATGCCATTTCACTCTTTGTAGTTATCAACTCATTTTCTAATTTGTTGATTGTGTCCTACATAGCACTAACATCTGCATTCTGCTAATCCTCCAGCTCTTGCAGCTGCTTTCCCAACGTTTCGTTCATGCCCCAGCTTGCTTCCATCTGCAGGGTCTTGGCCTTGAGCAGTCGGCAGCTCTCGGACAGTTAGTCCTTGGCAACGCGCACCTTGTAGGTGTTCTTGGCAGCGCTCTCAGTCAGCACGGTGAATCAGCTCTTGTACCATTCTTCGGCATTCTGCATGTTCTTGGCAGCCAGCTTCTTGTACTGGGTGCGGTTGTCCTTGAGCATAGCAGAGAGGTCAGACTTGGAGAACACGTCCATCTCCATGGAGATCTGAGCATACTGGATCTGCGCCTGCAGCTTGGTGATCTCCTCTTCGTGCACCTTCTTCAGAAAGGTGTCCATCAGGCTGTCGATGCACTTTTCCAGCTCAGCGCTGGCGAGAGCCGCCTCATCTGCACCTTTGCGTGCCTCCATCAGCCAGCCCTCTGCATCCTCATGGTGCAGCACCTCTTCCTGGTAGCACACCTGAAGGTTGCTCCCAGCTACTTCGGAGCCCCGGTGCCTCCTAACTGCCCACTTCCCTCTCCTCGCCAGGGACGGGGTGTGGTGGGGCAGGCACAGGCATCCCATTTTCATTATAATGTTCAACCTGGGCCTGCTCCACCGGTGTCCACAGGTGGCCCTGGGCAGACAGTGATCCTGGAGACCCTGGTCACCCCTGCCTACCCAGGTCCCCAATAGCCTCCCAGACCTCGAGGGTGATGTCAGGTGCTGCCAGCCCAGCCTGCCTAGTCCCGATCACTGCCTGAACCCTGCGGGCAGTGGCAGGTGCTGCCTGCTGGAACTGCCCAGTCCCAATCGCCGCCTGGACTCCACGGGCAACATCAAGCGCTGTCCATACCGTCTGCCTGGTCCCGATCGCCACTTGGACTCCACGGGCAGTGTCAGGAGCTGCCAGCTGGAACTGCCCAGTCCCGATCACAGCATGGACCCTGCGGGCAGCATCAGGCACTGCCTGCCGGGACTTGCCGGTCCCGATCGCCGCCTGGACCCCGCGGGCGCCTGCCTGGTCCCGATCGCTGCCTGGACCCTGAGGGCTACGTCAGGCGCTGCCTGCCCCGCCTGCATATGCAAATTTACCCACCATCTTTGTTGGGTTTATTTGCATATCACTCCTGATTGGCTGTGGGCATAGTGGAGGTATGGTCAATTAGCATCTTTCTCTTTTATTAGTGTAGATAAGCTAGGATGATCCCTTATTTATTTCAGTATATGAGTAATAAACCTCATTTGTCTAATTTTATTGTTGATACCAGTTGACTTAAAATAACTGTGCCAATAAATAATCCATTTCATAGAAGTGATTAAGAAAATGCATAGACACTATATTGTACTGTCCTGTACCTAGTAACCTAGTATTGCTCTTTCTCTTTCTCTGTAGTAATCTGCTTGGTCCTGAGGCGCTAAGAAAGTGGCAGTGCAGTCATACAACCTCCATAATGTCAACTTTGGAAGAATGCTGCTGTTTCTTATCCAGAGGGTCACTTGTCCCCATAGAAGAAGGACTGCACCACTTTACCGCTATTTGACACATCCCTCCCCCATTCCAGATACCGTTGGCCAGGAGGGGTATCTATTGCACGGAGACCTCACTCAGTCCTTCCAGAGTGATCCAGGCTTCATGGCCTGCCTCTGGACTTCACTCCAGACCCTTAGACCTTCCTACTTCCACTGACTTCTTCAACTTGCACCGAGAGTGGTGTGAATGCAGAACAATCAGAAACAGATTGCACTGGCCAAGCATAGACTCTAAAACGGGAGAAAAAAAATAACGACTGAGCAGCTGGGTGAAGTGTGTTCAGCGTCTCTGTTGGAAAACTGTTCAAGAAGGGGTGGGGGTTAAGGAGTCCCTGGAGAGCATCTCAGCACAGGCGACAGCAGACAAGCTCGGTGAACCCTGCCCCAGACATGCCCTGGGCCGCGTGTGTTTCTCGGTGCACACTGGGCGGTGCCATTGCCGCCCGCTCACCAGCTGTCTGGGGAGGTGTTTGAGGGGAGAATTGCTCATCACCCCAACTGGCTACACGCCATGGAGGAAACTGCCCTCTGCTTGTGCGAGAAGCACTGAGACAGGCTCTGCTCCTAGGCAGGTGCTGGAGAATGCAATTTCCTGGGAGAGGGTTGAACTCGTAATTGGATGCGTGCAAATGCCACCGCAGGTGGCGGGGTCCACGCTGCGCGGCCCCTGAGGAGCGAGGCACCATCTCGCAGGAGCAGAGCGCGCTGCACAGTCCCGCTCACCGGGACCAGCTCCCCGTGGCCCTCCCTGCGGGGGGGGGTGGGGGGGGGGGGAGCTGTGAGGGACGGATTAGGAAGCCTGTCACCCCGATGGCATGTGAGAGGTCACAAGCATAAGAGAAAACGAAGATCTAGAAGAAACAAGAAAGGGAACACAATCCAGTCACTTTGGAGCGTTTGTTGGGAGTGGGCGCCTAGTTTCAATGGGCTTTGCGTCTGAAGCTCATCCCAAGGCGTGTGCTGTGCGGTGAGAACAGGTGTGCGGCCCGCCGGCCTCAGGGCCAGCCAGAGGGCAGTTAGTTACCCCGGCGTGGCTGTGAGCCCTGCACACCGGTGGCTCCGGAGGCCTACCTGGACCTCAGGGCCGAGCAGATGGGGCTTTCCTGTCCCGCCCGGAGCCTCCCAGGCCGCAGGCGCCCGGGGGCTGACTGCAGGCACCGCGTACATCTTGTGACGCAGTCAGCACTCCGCAGAGAGTGTGAGCGGAGTGTATGCAGGAGAGGGCGGGCGTTCTTGAGGAATTTGGGATGCTAGTAATCCAAACCGCATATCCCCTACTTCGGATGTTTTCATAAACTGTGAAGAGAAGGAAACCTTCTCTGCTAGCTCAGGTGGCCATAAAATCTCTGCCTTTTTGTTTGCCGGGAAGCTTGGCCTCCCTCATCTCAGAGGTCCCGGGTTTTAGCACAGGAGGGTCCGAGCATGCGGACTGTGCTTCGCGAGCTTTGACATTTACGTATCCAACGCCCTGAGATGACATAAGGGAACGCAGTGCCTCCCTTCACTGTCCCGGCGCGTCAGTCAGCCACGTTTCTGCCTGGGGGTGGGGAAGAGAGGTGGCAGAAAAGTGGGAGGAAGCGGAACCTTGACATTTAAACGGTTAGAAACCAGGGGGTGGCTTTGCCATTACTGCTGTAATTTTTGTTGGCCTTTACTCGTATACTGAATCAGATGCTTCCGTCATCTTTCACTGACGTTTTAAGCAAATTCCAAGCAGAAGCTCCTCGGTCCAGTGGTGCCACATGTGTATCCGCTACAACGAATGCCACTTTGGAACCCCCGCTGTGATGTCACAGGGCTGCGGTGCTTGCCAGGGGCATACGCTTCACTCCATGGCTCTTCTCTTTCCCGAGAAGACACTGTAAGTCAAAGGGAAGGACTTCAGCTTTCCATCTGGGGCCAGACATGTTGAACAAATCAAAGCCACCTTCCATCATAGCTAGGGTGCCATTTGAGTAGGAATCACATATTAACAGATTGGCCACCAAATTGGAACCAAAGAATAAGTTCCATCTGGTTTAAAAGGTGAAAGCTTAAAGTCCAGTGCCATGAACTTTAATAAGTTTGTGACAGATGCTTGTCACATAGCTATGTGTATCTTTAAAACTGCTAATGCAAGAACTGTGTTTTTGGAGTTAAAAAGCATTACATGTTCTGCATACTATGTAAGATGACACCCTTCAAAGGGGCCATTTTGCCTTTGAACCATACAAACTCTCAGGGGAAAATCATTCTTCCCCAAAGTTTATAAAGAATAACTTAAAATGGGTAAAAAGCAATAGAATCAGAGTGGATATTCTGGATTCTTGCAAAGTCCAGAGTTAAAAATACTTTCCTAGCTCTAACCAGTTTGGCTCAGTGGCTAGAGCATTGGCCCAAAGACTGAAGGGTCCTGGGTTCAATTATTGTCAAGGACATGTGCCTTGGTTGTGGGTTCAATCCCCAGTCAGGGTCAGGGGCGGCAGGGGGGAGCTGATCAATGTTTCTCTCTCATTGATGTTTCTATCTCTCTATCTCTCTCCCTTCCTCTCTGTAAAATCAATAAAAATGTATTTTTAAAATACTTGCCCATTTCCCTACCCTACACGCACATTCTTCAGATCAACAATTTACAGCTTTCTTTTATACTACAATAATTAATGTTTTATCTATTACAGTCACACATTTTTTTTGTATTCTATTTTTACATGTATTTATTTTTGGTCTCAGATTGTGCTTCACCTCTTCTCTTGTCATGCTAGTGCCCTAGGACTGCCATAAAAATTACCACAAAGTCAGTGGCTTAAGAACAACAGAACTTTCTCTCTCAGATCGCTGGAGGTTGGAGGTCTAAAATCAAGGTGTTAGTAGGGCCATGCTGCCTCCAGGTCTCCAGAAAGGAACCCACCTGGCTTCCAGCATCTTCCCATCACTGTGGCAGTGTAACCACAGCCTTTGCCTCCCTCCTCAGATGGCCTTCTCTGCATGTCCTCTTCTCCTCATAGGTCGCCAGTCATTGGAGGTAGGACATACCTGAATGCAGTGCAGCTTCATCTGAACTAATTACATCTGCAATGACCCTATTTCCAAATAAGGTTATATTTGCTTGTATTCTAAGATTCCAGGTTAACATGAATTTTTGTGGGGCAGCACTCAAACCACTATAGAGATGTCACAGTTACATACTGTGGACATGCCTCTCACTTATGATTTACAAATATGTAAATTTCCTATGTTGTGTTAATTGTTGGCAGAATCTGCAAATCAAAAGATGCCAGAAGCTCATAGAGACACTTGAGTGCAACTGGGGAGAAGCTTGAGGACAATGGTACCTCACCAATGCCACTGCTCCTTGGCCATGTGAAATGGTGTTGAGAAAATCTGAATGTGGAAAAAGTTGTGATGTTGGAAGATGTCATTTCTCTAAGCTATTAAATTTCAGTCCAGGATGCGCTATGTGGAGACCACCCACTGAAGAACTCTATGCGACCTACTGAGTTTGCTGGGGGTGTGGGGCGGAGAAACACACAACAGTCACAAGTTGCTGGAAGGGAGGTTGCTCTTTATCATTATTGGGCTAGCCTGCTAACACACAGCAACTCCCAGATGTGAGTTTCTGTGCCGGAATCAAATCTGTTCTGCCAAACCTCTTTATTAAAAATGCACAACCAAAAAAATAGAAAGATCAGAAAACAAGAAAATGTATTCAATTTATACAATTGATGTGTTTCATAATGCATTGTATCAAATTCTGATTTTTAAACAAGAGGATTGAGAGATGGGAAGATCAATAAAAGAAAGCTGAAGAGAGAAAGCACAAGTAGAGGAAGAAAGGAGTAAAATAAGAATGAAGTAGAGAAAAAATGCTTTAAACATAGATGAAAGCAAGAAAAATTTTAGTTGAAAAAAAAAAAACTTACCATCTATAATAATAAAAGGGTCATATGCTAACTAGACCAGACGTCCTTCTGGATGACCTTCCAGATGAAGCCAGGGCTGCAAGGGAAGCCCAAGGCCCGGGTGCCCGAGGGAAGTCGGTGCTGGGAGCTGGGGGAAGGAAGGCCTACTCTTGTACGAATTGCATGCATTGGACCTCTAGTATTACAATACTAGTAAAACAAAATATCAAGAGATGAGTAAAATTTTGTAGACACACACACATGCACACACACACAAACACACACTCACACACACACAAACACATACACACGCTCCCTCACCCATTCATTTAATCTATACCAAAACCTGTGTTTTATTGTGCACATCAGACAACTAAAGCCCAGAAGTTTAGTGACTTTCTCAGGGAACCCATGCAGGTCTTCTGACCCCAGATTCTGGGCTGCATTTCTAAGCATGGAATACTGGTAAGCAGGTACACCAACTGCTATCTGGCACACAACCACTAATTATGTTTTATGTAAGTACTTTGAAGAAGAATGTGGCACTACTTATGAAGTTGAATATTCAGCTCCTCTGTCACCCAATGGTTTTATCCCCAAGAATATACTCCACCAAATCCCTTCTTACATGTGAAAAATGCTCACAGCAGCCCTTTCATAACTGCACATAGTGGAAACAACCCATATGTTCATTAGGAAATTAAGGTATGATTTGTTTTCATAAGATAATTATAGACCATGTTAAAAACTGAACGCCACCTACATGCATGAGATGAGTCTTAGAAACATTAGGCTGAGGGAAAAAATGTCAGATCTATTTTATCAAGATAAAAAACGGAGCCACAATTAAAACATATGCTTACAGCCACATGTGCTGTGGGGAAAATACAAAATTCAATAGGCAATTATCTTGTAACAGGGAGGTAAGAGGTAGAATGGGTCACTTAATAGTGGGGTGATAGGTACTTATATTTTCATTCTTTCTCACATACATAAAACTTGTGGGGGCTAATTCACCCTTTTTAAAATAATAAAAACATGAATAAAAGTTAATGAAATGAATAGAGCCATTGAAGAGATTAAAAAAGTGAGGAGGAGACTCTTCTGGCTGAGAGTATAGTTAAGACAAAACTCTGTGAATGAATATTTCAGAAATAAATTACAGAGTGACACATGCCATATTTTTTCCTGTTGTTCCAATTTTAAATTATCCAGAATATTCAGTCATCACTTCAATATCTGGTCAGAATAAAATGTTCTAATCAACAAAGAGAGAAAATAGATTATAAATGCAAATGATTGAATTAATAGAACAAAACAAAATTTAAATTAGGCATGGATAGGAATATGAATATGGTATCCATAAGAGAATGATTTGGGTTGCAAGTTTGCATGTAAAGTTGATAAAAATCTGTATGCTCAATGAAAATTGCAACTTGTAAAATGGAAGTTATTTGTAGAAAGCACACAAAAATCTCATACAGATAGCTAATGCATCTTATAGCCTTTACTTAAGACTGAGAGGAATGAACAATTTCCCAAATGCACCAGGTAAGCTTTGAGTATTAATTTCAACATATATTCTAGCTATTACAAAGTAAAAATTCAAATAAACATTATTTAATATGTATCTTAAATTTAGTACCTGCTGATGTTGAGATAGTCTTAAAAATTCCCAATTCTACAATTTAATCTTAGTTTCAATAACTATATTATGTCTTAGTTATTACATGGTATGTGAAACAAGAGTAGCTCAATAAATATTTGTTGAATAAATGTATTAAATAACAAAAGGGTCTATGAGCATGGATACTCTATTGTAGTCTGGAACTCTTGGATGTATGTATTTGTTTACTTGTTATTTTTTATCATTTTCTCTTTCTTTATTGATTAAGCTATTACATATGTGTTCTTACCCCCCCCCCCATTGTCCTCCACCCTCCACTCACGTTCTCAACCCCTGGTGTCTGTGTCCATTGGTTAGACTTATATGCATGCATGCAAGGGTAGGGGAGGGTGGGGTAAGAGGGGTAGATCAACCAAAGGACTTGTTATTTATTTTTGTAGAATTTACATCCTATTTAGGATCTGAAGTTCACAAACTTACTTCCTAAATGTTCTAAATACAGTGCCCTCTCTGTATGTAACTCTGTCTTATAAGCCTGTTTCTATTAAATTTCCAAGGGTATAGGTATACCAATGAAACTCAGGTTAACTGGGAAACACTGACAAGGACAGAAGATGGAGGAAATGTGATTAGGGAAACTCTCCTTTGGCAGATCAATGTCATCCTTTGAGTTAAGATAAAGTCATGTACTTTGCTTATTTACATTAAATGTAAGAAATATTAGCACTCATTCATCACACTGATATAAAGAATGAAGTATGTGTGTAGCATGTTAAAATAACTGTAACCACTTTTGTATCAAAATTAGAAAAGCATGTTTTTTTATGTATTGACTTGAAATGAAAACAATATTAATTTTAAAGAAAATAATGATTTTCAATTTCTCATTTATTAATATGATATCTCATTATTTTAAATAAAAATTTTGAAGTCATAGTTATAAATGTAAGAATAGATTTTGTGTCAGAGCATGAGGTTTTATTAAGAATGAATGAGGAAATGAAGGAAGGAAACTTTCATGTAATGGGCACAAGATATATGGCAGTAGTTCTCAAATGGTTTATTTCATAAACTTTTTCAATAGATCTCTATGGGATGTATTATCTTATCTCAGATCAGCAATATGACATTCAGAAAAGCTAAATAACTCAGCCATAGTCACAGGACCCACTTTTGTTCCAGTGTAGACCATCACTCTTTGTAACAATTTCTGACCTCTGTAACTTAAGTTCCAAAAAAAAAAAAAAAAAAAGCCAACACATTGACATCTTTCTATCCAAAGAGATATTTATGTAAATATTTTATCAGTTTTTTTCACAATTGAGAAAAAGGAGGAAAAAAGAAATGTACATAAAGGATGGTATCATAGACATTTGAGAAGATAGAAATACTCTTGATCTTTATGCAATATTAATAGAAAGCCATAATTGATTGGTACAATTTAGAGTTAAATGCAAAATAAATATCTAAATCCTCTCAAGCTATGGTTCTGCCACCTTACTGAATGCTCTCAATGTTCAGCCAACACAGAAATGTAACACATGGTCTTGAGAAGAGGAGTAAGTACAAATAATAATAACAAAGGTAAGATAATAATAACAAATTAAGTTAGGGTCAGAAAAATAGTCTCATAAAAACCCCTCAACTATACCCAATTTAGAATTTGTTTGGAAAATTAAATGAACATAGTTATTAAGGTGAAAAATCACACTTATATATCAATTCCAGGGTTTGTTTCACTTTGCCTGGACCATTGAGGCAGTGGTTAGAGCTAGGCCCAGAGGCCTGAGTAGAGTGAGAAATTCTTAGAAGAACCAAGAAAACAAATATTGGTTTATGCACCTGGATTAAAATATTAAAAAACATAGTGATGGTTATGTGATTTATCCAGACAGCCCACAGTGCCTTGAGTCATGGAGTAAAATAGTGGCAAGGAGTTGAGTTATGTGTTGATCAGGTTCAGTGTCTCTGGGTTAAGAGAACAGCAAAACAGTAGAGAATTATGGCAAGACTGATTAAACTAGCAAATGAGACTAATTAGAACAGAAACTTAAGTCAGCCAACAAACATTAGATAAGTTTGATGTGATCAGCAGCCTTGCTGATTTTGCATGTCATTCTAGCTATGAACGTTAACACATACTTGGTACTTAGTAAATGTGTGTGAAATAAAAAGAAAAGTGAATCAGAAAATAAAGGGACCTGGATTACATAGAGTTCTTGATGGCAAGTTGCCAATATATATTCATATTAAAATCTTGAAAAGTAGGGGAGCAGTGGAGGCCAGGAGTACATCCACACGAACACACAGACTGCCCTCAGACACCACCTCGAACCCAAACAGTGAGCTGCTGGCCAGCCATAACTCATGGGGGATCACTACTGGGCTCATGCAGTGAGTGGCACCCTACCTTGCTTCCAACTCCAGACACCCAAAGTGACCATAAGCCAGAGAGACCTCCTGCGCCATGACTCCCCACCTGCACTCCCGGACCTGGGGCTACCGGACTCCAGGCACCCAGTGAGTGCAGGCAGAAGAACCCCAGGCCCCTCCTTGTCCAGTCCTTGGGAACTCACTGACTGTGTGCTTGCTGCTATCCCAGGAACCTCAGCCCAGTGCTCTGCCTAGCCCCAAGGACAGCATTTACAGTACTGGGCAGGAACACTCAGGCTGGCGCCCACCCAGCCTCCAGGACCAGGCTGACAGGGAAAGCCAGAGGGTCCTAGAACACCACCCTGTTCCCAATGCTGGGGATGCTCTGTGAATTGCATGCCAGGGGCCTCACACGGAGTCACACACCAGAGGATCTATGCACCTATCCCCATTGATCCCAGCTCCTATAGTGGACAACTGAGGGACCAGATCCATGGAAGAAGGGAATACAACTCAGAACAGAGACATTAAAGGCATGAGACTCAAGGCAGACCCAGACTCTGGTCTAAGGAGTCCCGGTCCATTGGATGGCTAGGGGCTTCAACTTCTTGGACCTCAAGCAGGTAGGCCAGAGCCAGAAACTGTCAGCAACTCACATTACATAGAAAAAATACAAAGGGACAACAAAAATGGGGAGATAAAGAAACAATCCTCAAAGGAAAGAAAAAGAGGAATCGCCAGAAAGGGAAATAAATGAAAAAGAGGTAAGCAATTTGTCAGAATAATGGTTATAAGGATGCTCAACCATCTGGATAAGTAATTCACCAAGATGTGAAAGAATCAAGAGGGAATGAAGAATGACATAGCTGCAATAAAAAACAATGGAAGGTTTCAACAATAGATTAGAAGCTGAGTAGAGAATCAGGGAGTGAGAAGACAGGGTAGAAAAACACCCAATCTTAACAGCAATTGGATAAAAAAATTAAAACCAGGAGAAGAGTTTAAGGGATTTTAGGGACAATATGAAATGAAGCAACATACACATAATAGGGGTGCCAGAAGGAATTGAAGCTGAGCATCAAATAGAAAACCTATTTGAAAAAATAATGACAGAAAACTTCCATGACCTGGAGGCGGGAGGTCACACAAGCACAGAGAGTCTCAAATAAGAGGAACCCAAAAAGACCCACATCAAGACACTGCATAATTAGATTGGCAAACTTTAACGACAAAAAAAGAAAAAATCTTAAGAGCTAAGAGAGAGAGAGAAAGTTACCTACAAGGGGTCTCCCATTAGACTATCATATGATTTCTCAACAGAAATACATCAGGCCAGAAGGGAACTGAATGAAATATAATGGAAAGTAATGCAAAGCAAGGGACTAAACCCAAGAATACTCTATCCAGCAAAGCTATCAGTCAAAATTGAAGGTGAAATAAGGACCTTCACAGGAAAAAAAAGCTGAGGGAGATTATTACCACCAAACCAGCAATGCAAGAAATCCTAAAGGGACTGATGTGAGAAGTAGGAATAGAGAGAGAAGGAGAAACACACACACATAAAGTATAAAAATGGCAACAAACAAGTACCTATCAATTATAACCTTAAACATAAATGGATTAAATCTTCCAATCCAAAGATATAGGGTAGTTGAATGGATGAGAAAACATGACCCATACATATGCTGTCTAAAAGAGACCCACCTCAGAACAAAGGATGCATACAGACTGAAAGTGAAGGGATAGAAAATGTTTCTTTAAGGGTAATAGAAATAAAAAAAAAAAAAAACTGGGGTAGCAATACTTATATCTGAAAAATTGACCTCAGAGTGAAGGCTATAACAAGAGATAAGGAAGGCCACTTCATAATACTAAAGGGATTGATTCAACAAGAGGATATAACTCTGTTAAACATATATGGACCCAATGCAGGGGCACCCAAATACTTAAAAAATTTTCTGGAAGATATCAAGGGAGAGATTGACAGCAATACAATCATAGTAGGGGACTTTCAATATCCTATTGACATCACTGGATAAATCTTCTAAACAAAAAATCAACAAAGGAACAATCCTAAACCACTCACTAGGTCAGATGGAAATAATTGACATCTTTATAACATTTTACCCCTAAGCCACAGAATATATATTCTTCTCAAGTGCACATGAGACATTTTCAAAGATAGACCATATATTAGGATACAGGCTAAGTCTCTACAAATTCAAGAAGATTGAAATCATATCAAGCATCTTCTCAGATTACAATGGCATAAAACTAGAAATCAACTACAATAAAAATATAAAAAACAATCAAACATTTGGAGGCTAAATAGCATACTATTAAAAATGAATGGATTACAAAAGAAATCAAAGAAGAAATAAAAAAACATTCTGGAAACAAATGACAATAAAAATATAACAATCCAAAATCTATGCGACACAGTGAAATTAATCCTGAGAGGGAAATTCATACCACTACAGGACTACCTTAAAAAAAAAAAAAAAAAAAGTGGTAATAATTACCTAACCCTACAACTTAAAGAATTAGAAAGAGAATAACATGAAAAGCCCAGAGTAAGGAAGGGAGGAAATAATAAAGATTAGAATGGAAAAAAAGTAACATAAAGACAAAAGAAAACACACATAATACAAAAGACCAATAGAACCAAGAGCTGGTTCTGTGTAAGGATAAACAAGATTGATAAACCTCTAGCCAGGCTCACCAAGAAACAAAGAGAGAGGACCCAAATAAATAAAATCAGAAATGAAAGTGGTGAAGTAATAACCAACCCCACAGAAATACAAAAGATAGTAAAAAAATAATACGAACAACTCTATTCCAACAAACTGGACAACTTAGATGAAATGGACAAATTCTTAGAAAAATGCAATCTTTGAAAACTCAATCAGGAAGAATCAGAAAATCTGAATAGACTGATAACTACTGATGAAATTCAAGCAGTAATAAAAAATTTCCAGCAAACAAAAGCCCTTGCTTCACAGGGGATTTTTACCAAACATTTAAAGAAGAACTAAAATCTATTGTCCTCAGATATTTCAAAAAATTCAAGAGGAAGGAACACTTCCAAGATCTTTCTGTGAAGTCAGCATTATCCTAATTCCAAAATCAGATAAAGACACTACAAAGAAAGATAATTACAGGTCAATATCCCTGATGAACATAATGCTAAAATCCTCAACAAAATATAGCAAATCACATTTGGCAATACATCAAAAAGATCATACACTATGACCAAGTGAGATTTATTCTGGGGATGCAAGGCTGATACAATATCCACAAATCAATAAATGTGATACATCACATAAACAAACTGAAAGACAAAAATCACATGATCATATCGATTGATGCAGAAAAAGCATTTGACAAAATCCAACACCTTTTTTTGATAAAAACTCTCAGCAAAGTGGAAATAGAGGGATCACACTTCAAAATAATAAAAACCTTTATGACAAACCTATAGCCAACATCATACTCAATGGGCAAAAACTACAACCATTTCCCCTAAGAACAGAAACAAGACAGGGATGTCTACTTTCACCAATCCTGTTTGGCATAGTACTGGAAATGCTAGCCATAGCAATTAGACAAGAAAAACTAAAAAAAGTATCCAAATTAGAAAAGAAGTAAAACTGCCATTATTCGCAGATGACATGATATTGTACATAGAAAACCCTAAAGACTCCATAAAAAGTTATTAGATTTAATAAATGAATTCAATAATATAACAGGATACAAAATTGACACCCAGAAATCTATGGCATTTTTATGCACCAATAATAAACTCACAGAAAGAGAAACTAAAAAACCAATCCCATTTACCATTGAAACAAATTAAGATATCTAGAAATAAAGTTAACTAATGTATGCAGAAAATTACAAGATGTTGAAAAAAGAGACAAAGGAAGATATAAATAAGTGGAATAAATTACCGTGTTCATGGATTAGTAGAATCAACATCACTAAAATGTCCATACTACCCACAGCAATCTATAGATTCAGCACAATCCCCATTAAAAATCAACCCAAGCCATTATTCTCAGTTAATATTTGACAAAGGAGGCAAGAGCGTACAATGGAGTCAAGACATTCTCTTCAATAAATGGTGTTGGGAAAATTGGACAGATACTAGTACATGCAAAAAAAATGAAACTAGACCACCAACTTACATCATACATAAAAATAAACTCAAAATTGATAAAAGACATAAATATAAGACAGGAAACCATAAAAATCTTAGAAGAATCCATAGGCAGCAAAATATCAGACATATCGCATAGCAATATGTTTACCAATACAGCTCCTAGGACAATGGAAACTAAGGAGAAAATAAACAAATGGGACTATATCCAAATAAAAACTTCTGCACAGCAAAAGAAACCATCAACAAAATAACAAGAGAGCCTATTGTATGGGAGAACATATTTGCCAATGTTACATCTTATAAGGGCTTAATCTCCAAAATGTATAAGGAATTCATACAGCTTAACAAAAGGAAGATAAATAATCCAAACAAAAATGTGCAATGGACCTAAATAGACACTTTCAAAAGTGGACATACAGAAGACCAAGAAAAAAAAGGAAAACATGCTCAAAGTCACTAATCATCCAAGAGATGCACATCAAAATGACAATGGTGTACCATCTCACATCTTTCATAATGGCTATCATCAACAAATAAATAAATGACAAGTGTTGTTGAGGATGTGGAGAAAAGGGAACCCTCATGCACTGCTGGAGGGAATGCAGACTGGTGCAGCCACTGTGGAAAACAGTATGTACTTTCCTCAAAAAATTAAAAATGGAACTCCCATTTGACCCCATAATCCCACTGCTAGGAATATATCCAAAAAAATCAGAAACACCAATAAGAAAGAATATACACTGAGTGGCCAGATTATTATGACCACGCCATCAGTACTTCATTGGGCCACCTTTTGCCTTCAATACTGTGGCAATTCTTCCTGGCATTGACTCCACAAGATGCTGAAAGGTGATGCGAGGAATCTGACACCATGCCTGATAAATAGCACTGTCCAGTTCTATGAGATTTGAATGTTGTGGAACCAGCTGCCTGATGGCTCTTTTAACTTCGTCCCACAAATGCTCAATTGGATTGAGATCTGGTGATTGTGGGGGCCGCCTAAGCAAGGTAAAGTCTCCCTCATGTTCTTGAAACCACTCCTGCACAATATGAGCACCATGGCATGGCGCATTGTCTTGTTGGAAGAAGTCATCTCCATTGGGATACGCCATCAACATGATAGGATGAACTTGATCAGCAATGATACTTAGGTATGTTGTGCTATTCAGACGTTGTTCCACACAAATTAATGGGTCCAAATCATGTCAGGAAAACATGCCCCAAACCATAACACTGCCCCCACCAGTTTGAAGGGTTGTACTCATGCATGTGGGGTGCATGCTTTCATGCTGTTTCCACGAAATTCTCACTCTGCCATTTGCATGATAGAACTGGAAACGTGATTCATCAGACCACATGACTTTTTTCCAGTGCTCAACTGCCCAATCCTTGTGTTCCTGTGCGAATTGGAGACGTTTTATCTTGGTAACTGCAGACAGCAAAGGTGTTCAAACAGGCCTTCAGCTTCCATATCCCATACGATGCAGTGTACTGCCAGTTTGCCTACAAATATCAGGTGGTCATAATAATCTGGCCACTCAATGTAAGCACCCTCATGTTCATAGCAGCACAACTTACAATAGCATAGATTTGGAAACAGCTTAAGTCCCCATCAGCAGATGAGTGGATTAAAAAACTGTGGTACATCTACACATTGGAATGCTATTCTGCCGTAAAAAAGAAAGAACTCTTTCTTTAAAACAGAAAGAACTCTGTTTGCAATAGCGTGAATGGACCTGGAGAGTATTACGTTAAGCAAAATAAGCCATTTGGAGAAAGATAAATATCACATAATCTCACTCGTTTGTGGAATATAATGAACAACATAAAGTGATGAAGGAAAATAGATCTAGAGACCTAGACGCATTGAACAGATAGTCAAAACTCAGAGGGAAGGCAGGGGAGGTTGTGGGGTGGGGAGGTGGTAAGAGAGCAACCAATGTACTTGTATGCATATAAGCATAACAAATAGGGGGGTGAAGGCCTGCCCTGGAGGGTAAGGGAGGGCTGAAGAATAAAGGGGAAACATGTTATACTTTCAACAATAAGAATTTTAAAAAGTGCAAATTAGCAGGTTAAGAATAGTCACGGGGATGTAAAGTACAGCATAGGAAATATAGTCAATAAATTATAATAACTATATATGTTGTTAGATGGCACTAGATTTATCGGAATGATCACTTTGTAAGCTATATAAATGTCCAAGCACTGGGTTGTCCACCTGAAACTATACTGTATCTCAACACTAATTGAAAAAAATAAAATAAAATCTTAAAATGTAAAAATGTTTTACGGTAAAATTACCATCATGAATAAATAACTAGGTAAAACTCTGTTCCCTAATTTCTGTAGTCTTTGTGCCTTTCCATGTTCTCTGTAATTGGCTAAAAATATCCATTAGATAAAAAGATGGCGACCGGCAGGAAGGTAGGGAGAGAGAGAGTGTGAGTGAGGAACCCATAGAAGAGAGTGTAGACGTGTGTGGTGTGTGTGTGTGTGTATGAGCTAGGGTCAGTTAGATTCTGCAGGTCTTCCAAGGGTCTGCCTAACAGAGCAGTCCTAGACGGCGGAGCCCCGCGCACAAAGCAGACACTTCTCAGCGGCTGGTGCGGACGCGGAGACCACTCCATCTTGAGAAACAGAGCTGCCTGAGACTTGGATCCTGGCTTCTGACACAAACCAGGACCCTGCAGCCACTGGGGACAGAGAACTGCTATCACAGCTTCAGACCAACAAACAACAAGAATCCAGACTTCCCGGCAGATTTCCGTGAGTCAAAGAGCCTATCCCCCTCCCCGCAGGTGCGCGGATAGTGCCGTAGTAACTGATAGACCTGCCCCTCACCCAAGCTGCAGAGCTTTGCGCAGGGACACGCTCCCCCTTAGGGAATTTGGCGCGCGGGACAGAAGCAGCTCCCCTTCGGGGAAATCTGACAGTGCGCACAGAGGGCTCCCCTTCGGGGAATTTGGGGGAATTTGGCTTGCGGGTCACAGCTCCCCTTTGGGGAATCTTAGAGCACGCACAGAGGGGCTCCCCTTTGGGGAATTCGGCACACAAGACGGACTCCGCCCCCCTTCGGGGAATCTGGGAGACTGCACGGAGGCAGCTCACCTTCAGGAATTTGAGAGTGTGCGAAGCCCTAGCTGGTTTGGCTCAGTAGAGAGAGCACACACAGGACGCAGCTCCAATTCAGGGAATTTGGCACGGCGGACACAGCTGCCTGGGATCCCTGACTCACAGCGCATTCACACTAAGAGCCAGTGATCCCAATTGTTGGTGCATGCACACAGGGACCCTGATTCTCAACGAGAAACTGCACAAGGCAACAGAGACTCTAACACTCGATTCTTGGTGCAGACACAGGGAAACTCTGACTCCTGGCACATGCTAAGGATTCATTTTCGGCACATACCAACAGTGTGGTGCAGACAGGGCCCCTAATTCTAAGTGTGCACACAAGATCACACGGAACACTGGGGACACTGACCCTGGGCAAGTCTGTTTCCCACCAACCAAAGACAGCCACATGTCCTAGTGTCAGAGCACTTCAGTGAAACTCGGGTGGAGCGAAGTCCCCACAGCACACGGCCCAGGTCCACGCAAACGGAAGCTTGAGCTTTCCGGTGATAGCCAGAATGGGGAAACGAAATAACTCACAGAAGAAAGAAAATGTGGAGTCGCCAAGAAAGGAAATTAGTGAAACTGAAGCTTGCAACATGACCGAAAAGGAGTTCAGAGTAATGGTCGTGGAATTTATACATCAGATGGATGAGAAAATCAACAACTTATGCAAGAATCAGGAAGAAATGAAAAGTGATATAGCTACAATAAAAAACACCATGAAAAGTTTCAACAGTAGACTAGAAGAAGCAGAGGACCGAATTAGTTAGTTAGAAAATCAGGTACAGAAACAAGCTCAATCTGAACAGCAATTGGAGAAAAAAATTAAAAAGCAGGAGGAAAGCCTAAGGGAGCTTCAGGACAACATGAAATGAAGTAACATGCATATAATAGGGCTGCCAGAAGGACAAGAAGAGCAGCAGGGATTAGAAAATCTATTTGAAGAAATAATAACAGAAAACTTCCCAGATATGGGAAAGATAAAAGTTACGCAAGTACAGAGAGTCCCAAGCAGGATCAACCCCAAAAGACCCACACCAAGACATGTCATAATTTCAATGGCAAATATAAATGATAAAGAGAGAATCTTAAAGGCGGCAAGAGAGAGACAGAGAGTTACCTACAAAGGAACACCCATCAGATTGTCAAATGATTACTCAACAGAAACACAACAAGCTAGAAGTGAATGGAAGGAGGTATACAAAGTGTTGCAAAGCAAAGGACTGAATCCAATAATACTATATCCAGCAAGACTATCAATCAAAATTGAAGGGGAAATCAGCAGCTTCGCAGACAAAAAAAGGCTCAGGGAGTTTATCACCACCAAACCAGCAATGCAAGAAATGCTAAAGGGAATGCTGTAAAAAGAAGAAATAAACAGGTAAGAAGGAATAAAGACACAAAAATAGATATGACTACAAACAAATACCTTTCAGTAATAACTTTAAATGTAAACGGACTAAATGCTCCAATCAAAAGACATCGAGTGGCTGAATGGATAAAAAAACATGACCCATATATATGCTGTCTACAAGAGACCCACCTCAGAACAAGAGACTCACACAGATTGAAAGTGAAGGGATGGAAAAATATCTTTCAGGCAAATGGAAATGAAAAAAAAACTGGGGTAGCAATACTTATATCTGACAAAATAGACCTCAAAATAAATGCCATAACAAGAGATAAGGAAGGCCACTTCATAATACTAAAGGGAGAAATCTAACAAGAAGAAATAATTCTGGTAAACATATACGCACCCAATATAGGAGCACCCAAATACATAAAAAAACTCCTGGAGGATATCAAGGGAGAGATTAATAGCAATACAATCATAGTAGGAGACTTTAATACCCCACTATCACCATTGGACATATCCTCTAAACAAAAAATCAGCAAAGAAACATCAATCCTAAATGACTCACTAGACCAGATGGAATTAATTGACATCTTTAGAACATTTCACCCCAAAGCCACAGAATATTCATTCTTCTCAAGTGCACATGGGTCATTTTCAAAGATAGACCATATGCTGGGTCACAGGCAAAGTCTCTTCAAATTCAAGAAGATAGAAATTATATCAAGCATCTTCTCAGATCACAGTGGCATAAAACTGGAAATCAACTACAATAAATACAATCCAAAGAAATCAAACACATGGAGACTAAACAGCATGCTATTAAACAAGGACTGGGTCACCAGAGAGATCAAGGAAGAAATAAAAAACATCATGGCAACAAATGACAATGAAAACACAACAATCCAAAATCTATGGGACACAGCGAAAGTAGTCTTGAGAGGGAAGTTCATAGCTCTACAAGCCTATTGCAAAAAACAAGAAACAATGGTAATAAATTACCTAACCCTACAACTCAAAGAGCTAGAAAAAGCGCAGCAAGAAAAGCCCAGTGTAACCAGAAGGAAGGAAATAACAAAGATCAGAGCGGAGATAAATGACATAGAGACCAAAGAAACAATACAAAAGATCAACAAAACCAAGAGCTGGTTCTTTGAAAGGATAAACAAGATTGATGGACCTCTAGCCAGGCTCACCAAGAAGCAAAGAGAGAGGACCCAAATAAACAAAATCAGAAATGAAAGAGGTGAAATAACAACAGACCACGCTGAGATACAAAGGATTGTTACAAAATACTACGAACAACTCTATTCCAACAAACTGGACAACCTGGAGGAAATGGACATATTCCTAGAAAAATATAACCTTCCAAAAATCAATCAGGAAGAATCTAAACATCTCAATAGGCCAATAACTATGGACGAAATTGAAGCAGTCATCAAAAAGCTTCCGGCAAACAAAAGCCCGGGGTCTGACGGCTTCACAGGAGAGTTTTACCAAACATTCAAGGAAGAACTAAAACCTATCCTCCTCAGAGTATTCCAAAAAATTCAAGAGGAAGGAACACTTCCAAGCTCCTTCTATGAAGCCAGCATCACCCTAATACCAAAACCAGATAAAGACAACACAATGAAAGAGAATTACAGACCAATATCCCTCATGAACATAGATGGCAAAATCCTCAACAAAATTTTAGCAAATCGAATGCAGCAATACATCACAAAGATCATACACCATGACCAAGTAGGATTTATCCCAGGAATGCAAGGATGGTACAATATCCGCAAATCAATAAACGTGATATATCACATAAACAAATTGAGAGATAAAAATCACATAGTTATATCAATTGATGCAGAAAAAGCATTTGACAAATCCAACACCCTTTCTTGATAAAAACTCTCAACAAGGTGGGAATAAAAGGCTCATACCTCAACATAATAAAAGCTATATATGATAAACCCACAGCAAACATCATACTCAATGGACAAAAACTAAAAACACTTCCCCTAAGAACAGGAACAAGACAGGGATGTCCACTCTCACCACTCCTGTTTGACATAGTACTGGAAGTATTAGCCATTGCAATTAGACAAGAAGAAGAAATAATAGGCATCCAAATTGGAAAAGAACAGAAGACATGTTATTGTACATAAAAAATCCGAAAGACTCCGTCAAAAAACTAATAGACTTAATAAATGAATTCAGCAATGTAGCAGGATACAACATTAACGCCAAGAAATCTATGGCCTTTCTATACACCAATAGTGAACTTACAGACAGAGAGACTAAAAAGGCAATCCCATTTACTATCGCACCAAAAAAATTAAGATACCTAGTAATAAACTTAACTAAGGAGGTAAAAGACCTATACACGGAAAACTACAGGACACTGAAAAAAGAGATAGAGGAAGACGTAAACAGATGGAAGAACATACCATGTTCATGGATTGGTAGAATCAACATCATTAAAATGTCCATACTACCCAAAGCAATCTATAGATTCAATGCACTCTCCATTAAAATACCAATGGCATATTTCACAGACCTTGAAAGAACTCTCCAAAAATTCATCTGGAATAAAAAAAGACCCCAAATAGCCACAGCAACCCTGAGAAAGAAGAATAAAGTAGGAGGGATCTCAATACCAGATTTCAAGCTGTATTACAAAGCCACTATTCTCAAAACAGCCTGGTACTGGCACAAGAACAGACATATAGATCAATGGAACAGAATAGAGAATCCAGATATTGACCCAAACCACTGTGCGCAATTAATATTTGACAAAGGAGGCATGAACATACAATGGAATAAAGACAGTCTCTTCAATAAATGGTGTTGGGAAAATTGGACAGATACATGCAAAAAAATGAAGCTAGATCACCAACTTACGCCATACACAAAAATAAACTCAAAATGGATACAGGACTTAAACATAAGACGGGAAACCATAAAAATACTAGAGGAATCCACAGGCAGCAAAATCTCAGACATATGCCAAAAGAACTTCTTCACTGATACTGCCCCTAGGGCAATGGAAGCTAAAGAGAAAATAAACAACTTGGACTACATCAAAATAAAAAGCTTTTTTACAGCAAAAGAAACTATCAACAAAACAACAAGAAAGCCCACTGCATGGGAGAACATATTTGCAAATGGTATCACTGATAAAGGTTTAATCTCCAACATCTACAGGCAGCTTATACAACTTAATAAAAGGAAGATAAATGATCCAACAAAAAAATGGGCAATGGATCTAAATAGAATCTTTTCAAAAGAAGACAGAAGGAAGGCCAAGAGACACATGAAAACATGCTCAACGTCACTAATTTTCCGAGAGATGCAAATCAAAACAACAATGCGGTACTATCTCACACCTGTCAGAATGGCTATCATCAACAAATCAACAAACGACAAGTGTTGGCGAGGATGTGGAGAAAAAGGAACCCTCGTGCACTGCTGGTGGGTATGCAGACTGGTGCAGCCACTGTGGAGAACAGTATGGAGTTTCCTCAAAAACTGAAAATGGAACTCCCATTTGACCCAGTAATCCCACTTCTAGGAATATATCCTAAGAAACTGGGAACACCAATAAGAAAGGATATATGCACCCCTATGTTCATAGCAGCACAATTTACAATAGCTAAGATCTGGAAACAGCCTAGGTGCCCATCAGCAGATGACTGGATCAGAAAACTATGGTACATCTACACAATGGAATATTATGCTGCCATAAAAAAGGAATTCTTATCATTTGCAGCAACCTGGATGGAATTGGAGAACATTATGCTGAGTGAAATAAGCCAGTCCATGAAAGAAAAATACTACATGATCTCACTCATTTATGGATAATAATGAACATTATAAACTTGAACAAAAAGATAGATACAGAGGCAGTAAAGCATCAAACAGTCTGTCAAATTACAGCAGGAAGGTTAGGGAGAGGTGGGGAAGATAAGAGATCAACCAAAGGACTTATATGCATGCATATAAACATAACCAATGGACGCAAAACTCTGGGGGGTGAGGGCATATATGGGAGTGGGGTGGGGGGGCAATGGTAAGATATGTACACATAAAATACCTTAATCAAAAAAATTGAAATAAAATAAAAATAATAAAAAAAAATAAAAATATCCATTAGTTCAGTGACTACAGTGATACTACTGTTATAAAATATATTTGATTAATGAAAAATGAATATATATCCACATTAAAAATATATACATTTGGTTGCCATTTTAAAATGATGAACATCCATTGCACATTTTAATCTCAAGTAGCAAGTATTCTAGTCTTTTTCTCTGTATTTGGTTATTTTCCTATAATATTTTATAATTAAGTATTAAAATATTTGTGATGTTAAACTTAAATTATTTTATTGTCTTTATGTTTGAGCCTAGTATGTTTCCTTAACAATCTTAAGATAGTTAATAATTTTACTAGATGATATATCATCTATGCCTCCAAACATAATTCTATTTATAATTAAACTAGAGGCCCGGTGCACAAAATTCTTGCACTCAGGGGCGGGGGTCCCTTAGCCAGGCCTGTGCCTTCCCACAGTCCGGGAGCCCTTGGGAGTTGGGAAGCAGGCCAACGCCAGCAGTCAGACACCCTTAGCGCTGCTGCGGAGGCAGGAGAGTCTCCCGCCACCGGTACTGCACTCACCAGCCGTGAGCCCGGCTTCTGGCTGAGCAGCACTCCCCCTGTGGGAGCGCACTGACGACCAGGGGGCAGCTCCTGTGTTGAACGTCTGTCCTCTGGTGGTCAGTGCATGTCATATTGACCAGTTGTTTGGTTGATTTGCATATTAGCCTTTTATTATATTGGGTGATCTTTCTATTTCATCCCTGGTTCTCTGCTTCACTAATGTATGATGTTAAGTCCTTACTTAAGTAATGTATGATGCACACAGCAACACTACCATACGTCCAATTTAAAGATATGAAAATTGAGGTTCACTCAGGCCTATGGTCCCCTCATAATTAATGCACCAAATATATCAAATAGCATCTAAGTCTATGCTCTTTGTAGTGTTTATTTTTCCCCCAATTCTAAAGTATTTTGAAGAAATGTACAATTGTTTAAAATTTTATTACTGTTTTAATATTATGGACATTAATAGTTTGAATTAATATATTTCAAGTAGCATTAAATTTGTCTTCAAAAGTTGTTGATTAAGAGAAAATATTTTACAACTTGCTGTTGTGCACTGAGATAAAAGACTTGAATCCTTTCAGCTTTTAATATGAGAACGAGCTGATGGCCATTCTTCTAAAAGGCAGAAACCTCAGGAAAACTTGGTGAACAGCTGTCTTTACTTTTGGCCTCCTTCCTGGCTTTCTGAAAAGATGCACAGTAAGTGCTGGCCTCTTGATCATTCTGCACTGCACTAAAACAGATCTCTGTAGGAGGTCAATACCCTCATAACGCCTAGAATAGGATTGATAGATTCAGCAAATTAATACAAAATACTCTTTGAAATTTGAATTTAAGTTAAAGGGAGGAATATTTTTAGTATCCTATTCAATATTTTGGACATACTTCTACTAAAAAGGTTTTCATGGTTGATGTGAAATTCTAACTTAACTGAGTCTCCTGTGTTTAGATGACAACCTTATTCTAGGAGCACCATTTGCCAGCATAAGAGGGAGCAGGAAAACATAAATATAGATTAGTGACTATCTCCTGAGAATGGCCCTGGGAAAGCATATTCTTAAACAGACATGAAATTCTTCCAAATTGTTAGATGAAATGCTTCTTATTTCACTTGGGCAGGGGGCACAGGGAAGATCCTATTTCACAGGTTCATTGCCAATCATTCTTGATGAGTGATTATTGGCCAAAGGCAGTACAAGAGAGACTGGGAGAAGGCCAAATGGAAACTTAATGAATTCTTAAATGCAGAAGAGGTTAGGGAAAGGGGATTGGCAAGGTATTCTCCTGATCCATCCATGAAGGAACTATGCAACAGAAAACTGAGCCTCTTTTCTTTAAGCCTCTTGTCATTGGGGTTATTACAGTGCAACCTCATTGTTTGTGTAAAGTGTACATGGGTTAACATCTTTCTGTTTGGACTCTCTATAGTTTTCCATTGTTAGGTGGTTCCAGGGGCCTTGTAAATTTATACTCTAAAACTAAGCATAGGGTTTTCTGAACAGGCTGGTAACATTAATGATAAAAATAAAATTGAATGAGCTTGTAATAATGAGTTAGCCTTACATTCTGTACGTCACAGTAAGGCTAGTCACTGAGGCTCAAAGTGGGTTGTTTCTTTTCAATGCCCCAGTCCAAACCGCATAGTGTAAATACAATACACTCTCTAAATATCCTCAAGGGACAGGGAACGTTACATGGCTTTTGTCTTTATGAAAAAATAGCTGAACTTTAGCCCTGAAAGTTTTGAATTAGGGGGAAAAAGTGTTTATAACTATTACTGATATCTGCTCCCTAAAATATAAGGGATTTAAAATCACAGCAAATACAACAAATATCAATATAAAAATATGAGTTTTATTAAAATTTTACCTGGTCATTACTCAATAATGTACACACTTCACTTGTTCAACATAGATGTTGAAATAAATGTGTTATTGAGATTAATGGAGTGAAAAGTATGTAATATATATTTTGCTCTGTTTATTTGATATTCTGCTAGAACTGGTACAAGTTATTATACAAGGGAATACTATACAGGTACAAAAAAGAAGGAACTCTTACCTTCTGTGTGGATGAATCTGGAGATTATTATGCTATGCTAAGTGAAATAAGCCAGAGAAAGAAAAACACCATATAATCTCACTTACATGTCGAATCTCAGAACAATATAAACTGATGAACAAAATAGAACCAGAGGCATGGATACATGGAACAAGTTGTCAGGGAGGGGTTTGGGAGGAACTGGATGAAAGAAGGTGAAAGGTAAAGAGATTATCCAAAGAACATATGTGCATAGCCCATGAACACTGAAAAAAGTGTGGTAATGGGCAGAGAAAGGGGGGACTGGGGCAGGATGAAGATGGGTGAAGGGAGGGGGAATGGGGGATTTCTGTAACAGTGTCAACAATAAAATAAATATATAAAAATCAAGCTATATGAAATCTTTTTGATGAAGTGCCTAATAGCATAATGTTTCTATATATATTTTAAAAGTAAATATAATT
Organism: Cnephaeus nilssonii; assembly: GCF_951640355.1. NCBI lineage: Eukaryota > Metazoa > Chordata > Mammalia > Chiroptera > Vespertilionidae > Cnephaeus > Cnephaeus nilssonii. The sequence continues at coordinate 67,386,677 of NC_137086.1, read as the reverse complement.
CAACTGAAAAAAATATATTTAAACACAGGTCGGGTTTGATGTAGTCCCAAGTTTTTGCATAGCAAAGGAAACCATCAACAAAATGAAAAGACAACCCACTGAATGGGAGAACCAATTCACCAATATATCTGATAAGGTGTTAATAGCCAAAATTTATAAAGAACTCATAGATCTCAACACTAGGAAAACAAACAATCCAATTAACAAATGGGCCAATGCTCTGAATAGATACTTCTCCAAAGAGGACAGACAGATAGCCAATAGACGTATGAAAGGATGCTCATCATCACTTACCATTAGAGAAATGCAAATTAAAACCACAATAAGATATCACCTCACACTTGTCAGAATGGCTACCATCAATAAATCAACAAACAAGTGTTGGTGAAGATGTGGAGAAAAGGGAACTCTCATGCACTGCTGGTGGGAATGCAGATTTTTTCAGTCACTGTGGAAAGCAGTATGAAATTATCTCAAAAAATTAAAAATGGAACTGCCTTATAACCCAGTGATTCCACTTCTGGGAATATATCCAAAGAAACCAGAAATGCTAATTTGAATGAATAAATGCACCCCTGTGTTCACTGCAGCATTATTTATAACTAGAGGCCCAATGCACAAAATTAGTGCAAGGGCCTTGATCCCGGCCCCTGCCCGCCGCCGCCGCAGCTGGGGGCCTCTGCCCCCTCTGCCACAGCCCCCATCTGCTGCAGCTTTGTCTGCAAGGAAGGACATCCAGAAAGACGCTCAGTCTAATTAGCATATTAATCTTTTATTTTATAGATAGCCAAAGTTTGGAAGCAACCCAAGTGTCCATCAGTAGATGAGCAGATAAAAACTGTGGTACATTTACACAATGGAATACTACTCAGCTGTAAGAAAAGAAGGAAATATCACCTTTTGTGACAGCATGGATGGACCAGGAGAGTATTATGCTAAGTGAAATAAGCCAGTCAGAGAAAGACAAATATCATATGATTTTACTTATATGTGGAATCTAATGAACAAAATAAACTAACAAAGTGGAGACAGACTTATGGATATAGAGAACAGGGATGTAAAAGAAGGTAAAGGAGGGATAAGTGGTAATAGAAGGAGATTTGACTTGGAGTTGTGAACACACAATACAATATACAGATGATGTATTGTAGAATCAATCATACACCTGAAATCTATATAATTTCATTAACCAATGTCACCCCAATCTATACTAATAAAATATTAATATGCAAATTAGACTGGGAGACCTTCCAGACATCCTCTGGACAAAGCCATGGTGGCGGGCTGAGGCAGAGGCAGTTAGGGGTGATCAGGACAGGAGAGGAGGGCAGTTGGGGGCGATTAGGCTGGTGGGAGAGCAGTTGGGGGTGAGCAAGTCGGCAGGGTGACCATTGGGGGCGAACAAGCCAGCAAGAGGGGGCAGTTGGGGACGAGCAGGCCAGCAAGGGCAGGGGGAAGTTGGGGGCAATCAGGCCACAGGGGGGGGGGGCAGTTGGGAGCTAGCAGGCAGGCAGGCAGAGTGGTTAGGGGTGATCAGGCAGTCAGGCAGGTGAGCGGTTAGGAGCCAGTGGTCCTGGATTGTGAGAGGGATGTCTGACTGCCGGTTTAGGCCGGATCCCCTGTGGGATTGGGCCTAAACCGGCAGTCGGACATCCCCTGAGGGGTCCCAGATTGGAGACGGTGCAGGACGGGCTGAGGGACACCCCCCACGGTGCACAAATTTCATGCACCAGGCCACTAGTAAATTCAATTAAAATAAATAAAAACAGGTAGGATTTGAAATTGTTTAAATTAAATTACTTAATTTTACCACATCATATACACTTTGTTCTGTGATCTCCTTTTTCCTTTTTTGCTCTGATCCTAATAAACCCATCAGGGAGAATGTGGTCAATCTTAAGCTCTCTTGCCTGGTATTTAGTAAGTCAAGTGTTTGTTGAATGAATGAATACATGAATTAATGATTAAATCAATTATGTGCTGACTGTGCTCCTTTGCCAATACTGACAATGTTTTCCAGATTAACTAGAGGTCAGTTAAAATGCAACTAGATATACAAGAGTTCCCACACATGTAATCCAGGTTGTTGGTCAGATATACTTCTGTACCATTCAAACTTAAACTATGTGTATTTCAAGAGCAATTCATTAATAATGTTTCTCCTTTGGTTTTGCCCCTCTGATTCCATGATGCTGGTAAGTACTGGAACCTCAGAAAAAAGTCTTGAAGAATAGTTGGCATTACATTTGCTTCCTTCATGGCTTCCTGAAAAGATAACACTGGCCTCTTGACCATTTTGGCAATGCACTGAAAATAGATTTATCTAGGATGATAACAGTCTGATAGCCTCCATAATAAGATTCTTACGATGAACAAATGACTACAAACTACTCATTAAAATCTGAGTTTCAGATAAAGAAGAGAAATAAAAAATGATAGATGGATGAATAGATAGAGATAGATAGATAGATAGATAGATAGATAGATAGATAGATAGATAGATATAGATGATAGATAATATATAACTTTTGTTGTAGATATACTATTTGAGGCCAAGAATATTTTTTGAAGTCTAGCTTATAAGATTTTCACTATACTGTGGCAGGACACTTAATTACTAAAATGTATTTATATTTCTATTAGGGCTCCCAGTTGTGTCCAAAAACAAATATGAGATTTCACCTTTCATCACACAAGAGGAGTGATGTGAGTACATATGGCTGTTCCCTCCTTTAAGCACCTTTCCCTTGCCTTCTGAGTTCCCACACTTCCTTAATTTTACTGCTATACTATTAACTATTCTTTTAGGGTCTCCTTTGCTGAATAATTTTTAATTTCCCAAAGTGTAAATATTGGGATGCTTCAGAACTCAGTATTTGGAAATCTTTGCAACTCTAACTATATTACTCCCTAGGTCAAAGGTATCAAAGCTTTCACAGTTTTGATATTTTTATTGCCTTTGTAGTGTTTATCAGAATACCTCTAGGCCACAAGAAATACCAATACTAATTGTTCCATTTTTAAAATAATTAGTTTCAAGCAACTTATTATATATTCATGTCCTCTGGTAGGTTGAAAAAATGTCCTCCAAAGATATTCAGAACCAAATCCCCAGAGTCTGTGAATGCTTTACCCTATATGACAGAACGTACTTTGTGTACATGATTAATTTAAGGATATAAACATAGGCAGATTATCCGGGAGTATCTGAATGTTCTGCTGTCATCACAGGGGTCCTTACAAGAGGAAGGAAAGAAGGTGAAAGGAGACAGAAGGTAGAGTGTCCATAGAAACAGAAAAATTTGAAGATGCTACACTGCTGTGTTGGAAGATGGAGGAAGGAGCCCTGAGCCCAGTCCTCCAAGGGATGCAGCTGCAGAAGCTGGAAAAGGCAAAGAAACAGATCCTGCCAGTGCCGACAGAGGGTGTGTAGTCCTCCAACATTTCCCTTCCCCTCAGTGAAACAATTTAGGACTTCTGACCTCTCAGAATTGGAATAGAATAACTTTGTGTTGTTTTAAGTAACTCAGTCTGTAGTAATTTATTACAGCAGCCATGGGAAATTAATACATTATCTAACAACTTTACAATCATATTAAAGATACCCCATATTTGAAAGAAAAATTATATGCTGATTTTGTTACCATGCAAGGTGTGCATCTTAGAAGCCTGCAAGTTAGAGTAAATTCGAGTCCTTTTCATGGATTTTTCTAGACATATATACCTACAAATGCATCAGAATAAAGCTGTCCACAAATGACAAAAATTTAAAAGTGGCATGGTTATAGATTTGATAAAATCTTTGCTTTTCTATAAAATATAACATTCCAAGACAACAACTTCTTGGTAAGTAATAATCCCTGTAAAATGACATAGAGAATACTATAAAATTTGTATACCTTTAGATTCAATTATAATTTCAACATATAAAGAATAATATGTAAGAGTTTAAAATGAGGCACATGGCTTATTGCAAGCAGTGTATTGAGCATTGAAAATAATACATAAACTCTCAATATGTGAAACGCAAATACCCAGAGTATCACTGGCAGACGCCCCCACAGGGAATCATGACTCTTGGCTTGCCAGTGTCCCTGACTGGACACATGCTACCCTCCTAAAGATTCCTGTTTGAACTTGGCTCTGAGAATCTTTGCAAGTTTCTTTCTGAAGCAGAGTGCCTTAACAACGCACGTGACCTGTCCTTGCTCTTGATTGGAGCTCAGGCACACGGTCTTTCCCGATTGGCTAATTCAAAGGGAGGGGTTGGCCCTTGCTCTTTCAAGGGGAGCAGCAAGCCATGGGGCCAACATGGCGGCTGCCAAGTCACAGTCCAAAATGGAGGCTGTCTAAACTATTCTTTGACAGAAAAGATGATTTGTTTATTCTCACAACAAATAAGGAAAGAGCAAACCAAATCCCTAAAAGATAGACAGCCACAATTATATTTCAGACAAACAGACAGAAATCTCACTAGCTGTTTCTGGAGGCTGAACCCTGAGAGGGAGAGCAAGAAGAGCCCCCAAGATGAAGAATTCTTGGCAGCTGCTGGGACGTTCTTGCAATCTCACGCTTTCAACCCCACCACACACAACTAGGCTTCCCTGAAGCGGGACTTGCTCTTATTTGAACAAATTAAACAACAACAAAGAGACACAAAAATATCAACACTCTTATACAGGCACGCAGAAAACACACTAAGAATTTACACCAGAGAATGCCCAGCATTAAAAATTACCAAAGCAGTGTCTTTTGTCCCCGGTTCGGGAACTGCCCCTCTCTAGAATTTCAGTATATTCCCAAAGGACTATTCAAAAATGGCTGTAGACATTTGTTAACTTCAGAATAGTTCTGAGACAATCTCTAATTATTTTTTTGTTAATTTCCATCTTATTGGAAGAAAACATTTTTCCTTAGAAGCTTCTAGTTTCCAAATCAAGATACGCTTCCCATATACTCATTCACTTTAATTTCAGAGCCGGCATTTTTTTAATTCCTGCATGCAAAATATTAACATAGGTACCCCAAACTGCATTTTTTTCTGGCCATTTCTCAGTTAATATTTTCTAGTTAAATTTTCTCATTTCTGTAAAGTACTTGAAAGTAAAGGCTTCTTATCAGGAATATTAAATGAGGGCTGGGGTCTTGGGAGCTTCTAGCCTTGGAGGCACAATTTCCCATGTTAAATTTTTTTTATTTTTTGGATATCTGTAGTCTGAGCAAACTTTAGATATGTTATGTAGTAGGTCAAATGTGGCCTCAGTTTCTCTCCCGGCTGTCTAAAACCACAAAAAAGTTTTGGGGCCCGGGCGGACCAAGCCTTTATGGTGGCCCCCTAGAAAAGCCATTTAGTTAATTACAGTTGCGTCGGAACTTCCAGATGGTGCTCCTGCATTTCTGACACTTCCACAAAATTTTTAGTCACCTAAGAACACCTCAGAATCAGACTATTCTTTAAAAATAAAAAAGTGTTGCCCCTTTATCTTTGGAGCTGAATGAGTTCAGCTCACTTATACGGCGAAAATTATTTTTGCTCAGCCTCTCAGCAATTCCAATTGAAAAGCCAAAATCAAAACCAGCCACCCATTTTTTTCCTCCAGTCCCGCCTTAGCCTGGGTTCTGCCAACCCTTAACCTGGGGTTCTGTCAACCCTGGTTCCACCTTGAGGATTTTAAAACACAGCTCAAATAAAGGCAGACCCTCTACCAAAGCAAGGGAAGGTCCTGGATCCAAGAGACAACTCATCCATGTTCACCCAATGGGCGGAGAACCGGTGGGCTCAACGGGCCCTTTGCTGGATCCTAGCTCCAAGTCCAAGTCTAAGGGATGATCCCAGGTGAGTTTTCTTTGGAATCCTGCTGACTACGCCAAGTAATGTTAATGAAAAAAAAACAACAACATTGAAACCTGTAAAGAATTTTAGTGAGTTTATTTGAGCCAAACTGTCGACATATGCTGGGAAGCAGAACCTCAATGAATTGAGATGATGCTCCAAAGAATAGCGGGTTACATCTGTATTTATACATTGCCATCAAAGGAGGGACATAGGTGGGCTACATGAAATTCATTGGTGACAGATTAAGGAGGTGGGATAAAGTCAAACGGTGGGAAACCCCTGGGATTGGATAAAAAGTAAAATGATAGATACATACTTAGGTGGGTACAGGAACAATTAACATGATAATGAAGGAATTTTAGGCATCTGTCCTAGCGCCCACTACATTTGGTTGTGCCCCGAGGGGTCCGGGGTAAAAAGGAAGTTACAAGTTACCCAGACATCTCACAGATATGTTATCTTAGAGGCAAAAAGGCAAATGGGCTCAGTAAAGAAGATCTAAGTTGTTCTTTGTCAGGGAAGATATAGGACTAGGATATGACTACCCACTATAACCTGTTTGTAGTTAAATATTTAATTTTCAAACCATCCTTTGTGGTTATTCCAGGTCTCTGAGTTTGCAAGACTGCCACACAGGCCTCCCCTGATCTTGTCAGGTTAACATGTGGCTCTTTTCGTCCACATTCTGAAATGCATGTAGAAAATTTTCTAGACTATGTCAGAAGTTAGGAGACAAAACAGGCCTCAAAAAATTCAGAATATAGAAATTATATCAAATAACTCTATAAATAGGGGTGGGGAATAAAAAAAGACTGAAGTTAGCAAAATGAATGAAAACATAATTATTAGATTATTCATTAATGAAATGGAAAATAAGGAAAACAATAGAAAAGATTAACAAAAGTAAGATTTGGTGCTCTGATCAGTGTGGCTCAGTTGGTTGGGTGTCATCCTGAGCACCAGAGATTTGCTGGTTTGATTCCCTGTTGGGGCACATTGTCCAGATTATGGTCTCCACTCCAGGTGGAGTGGGGGTGGGGGGCATGTGGGAGACAGATGATTGATATTTCACTCTCCCATCAGTGTTTCCCCCCCTCTCTCCCTCTCCCTTCCTCTCTCTCTCAAAATTAATAAAAACTAAAAAAAAAACGAGTTAAGTGTTGCTTATTTTACAAGATAAGGAAAATTAACAAAACTTTCAGCTACTAACTGAGAGAGAGAGAGAGAGAGAGAGAGAGAGAGAGAGAGAGAGAGAACATACCCAAATAAATAAAATAATAAATGAAAGAGGAGACATTACAACTGACACCAGGAAAATTCAAAGAATCATTAGACTATCGTGAACAAATTAGACAACCTAATAAAAATGGACAAATTCTTCGAAACATACCACATACCAAAACTGAATAATGAAGAAATAGAAACAGATTGAACAGGTCAATAATAAGTAGAGATTGAATCAGTATTTTTAAATCTCTCCAAAAAGAAAAGCCCAGGACAAGATGATTTCACTGGTGAATTTTACCAAAGATTTAAAGATAATTAATGCTAAAACAAAAGAGGAGAGAACCTACCCACATTTATTTTACATGGCTGCCATTGAATTGATACTAAATAAAGATAAGCAACCTATAATAAAAGAAAAGTACAGTACAATACCCCTGAGGAATATAAATGCAAAATTTTCAGCAAGATACCAGCAAATAAAATGTAACAGCTTATTAAAAAGGTAATATGCCAGCATCAAGTGGGATTCACCCATGAGATGCAATGATAGTTCAACATACACAAATCAATAAATTTGATGCATCCATTAATAGAATGAGAGATAAAAATAATATGATAGTCTCTATAAATGCATAAATGCATTTGACAAATTAAACATTCATTCATAATAAAAACTCAACAAATTGAGTACAGATGGGACATTTCTCAACATAGTAAAAGCAATATATGACAAGACTGCAACTAGCATCAAACTCAATAGTGAAAGACTAAAGACTTTTCCTTTCTATCTGGAACAAGACAAGGATGCCAATCCTCATCACTCCTATGCAGCATAGTAATAGAAGTCCTTGTCAGAGCAATCAAGCAAGAAAAAGAAGTAAAAGGCATCTGAATCTTCTTGAAAGGAAGAAATAAAAATGTCCCTGTTTAAATATGACAGGATTTTACATATAGAAAACCCTAAAATTTTAATCAAAACACTGTCAGAGCTAATTCAGTAGCATTGCAGGATGAAAAATCAATATACAACAATCAATACACTACCAATGAGTTACTCAAAAAATATAAGGGAAATAATCTCATTTACAATAGCATCAAAACAACAAAGTACTGAAGAATATGTTTAACCTGTAAGACATTGATGAAAGTAATTGAAGAGGACACACATAGATGGAAAAATAACCTGTGTTCATGGATTGGAATAATTAATATTGTTAAAATGTTCATATTTTCTAAAGACAGCTATAAATTCAATTCAATCTACTTCACAATCCCAATGGCACTTTTTAAATGTAATTTCTTTATTGATTAAGGTGTTACATATGTGTCCTTATTTCCCCATTACCACCCCTATTCCCCCCACTCATGCCCTCACCCCCCTGTTGTCTGTGTCCATTGGTTAGGCTTATATGCATGCATACAAGTCCTTTGGCTGATCTCTCCCCCTTACCCCCACCCTTTTATGGAAAATAATAAAAATCCTAAATTTCTATTGAACCACAAAATACTCCAAATAGCCAACACAATCCAGAGAATAATAAAGACGGACACATCACACATCTGATTTCAAACTGAAGTACAAATCTATACTAATTATAGTAGTTTTGGTGCTGGCATAAAAACAGTCAAAGCCAATGGAAAGGAATCAAGAGTCCAGATATAGATCCATGCATATGAAGTCAGCTAATATTTGACAAGGGGACCAATAATACTCTATGGAGAAAAGAAAGTCTCTTCAATAAATGATGCTGGAGAGTTGGATATTCAAATGCAAAAGAATAAAGCTAGACCCCTATCTTAAATTATTTTAAAAAGCAACTGAAAATGGATTAAAGGTTTAAATATAAGACATAAAAACCATAAAATTCTCAGGAGAAAAAAAAAAAAAACAGGGATAATGCTCCTTTACATTGGTGTTGGCATAATTTTTAAAATTGACAATAAAGCAAAAAATATCAAATGGGATTACATCAAAGTGAAAAGCTTCTGCATAGCAAAATAAATTATCTACAAATGCTCAACCAATACAATGGGAGAAAATATTTCTAAACTACATTACCTGATAAAGTGTTAATATTCAAAATATATTAAAAAATGTCATCCAACTCAATAGAAAAATAAAACAGTTTTAAATGGGGAAATAATGAATAGACATTTTCCCAAAGAAGATATACACATGGCCACTAGGAACATGAAAAAGTACTCAAAAATAATTAGTCATGAGGAAATGGGTGAAGGTGGTCAAAAAGCAAAAACTTCCTGCTATCAGGTGAATAAGTTCTTATGATGTAAATAATATCATGGGGAGTAGAGTTAACAACACTGTATTGTATATTTTAACAATGCTAAGAGATTAGAACTTAAAAATTCTTATCACACACAAAAATGTATAATGTTGTTAGGTGATAGATGTGTTAATTAAAATTGTTGTAAAATTTTTGCAGCATATATATACACGAAAGCATTATGTTGTACAACTTAAAATAATGCAGTTACATGCCAACCTTTTCTTAATAAATAGGACATAAAATTAAAAAAAAAATTAAAAACAGGCTTCCACCCCAATACAGAAAAATTTATTAGCCACAGAAACTTGGAAGATGAGAGAGTAAACTCAGTCCAAAGCAAGAAATATATGTCCCACGAAACCTGGTCTCCCAGGCAAAGGGTGCTGAGGAAACTACATTTATTCTGCAGGTTGCATGGTACCTGTAGTACTGTGCTGAGGCTGCCATAAGAAAATTCCTGGGACTGATGGCATAAATGAAAACATGCTTTGTTATAGTTCCAGTAACCAGAAAGTCCACAATTAAAGTGCAGGCAGATTTAGTTTCTGGGCTTCTGATATTATATTGTCTTTCTCACTGTGTTTTCGCATAGTGGAGGGAGAGAATTCTCTGGTCTCTCTTTTTTCTTATAAAGTAATAATCTCACAATGGGCTGTCCTTTCCCATACTCACATCTAAATGTAATTACCTCCCAAAGGCCCCATCTCCAAAGGGATTAGGACTTCAACATGTTCATTGGTGGGGCCATACAAATATCCAATCCATAACAGTCTTTCAAACCTGTTTCGTTTTCTTTAAGACATAACTTTGGATTAACAAATGATTAATTATTTGTGTGTGTGTACATGTGCATGTGTGTGTGTGTGTGTGTGTGTAGAGGGGTGTGTGAATTATGGGGTAACTATGAAGTTTATGAAAAAACTAGAGGCACGGTGCATGAAAATTCATGCACTGGAGGGGGTCCCTCAGCCTGGCCTGCCCCTCTCACAGTCCAGCAGCCCTCAGGGGATGTCCTACTGAGGGCTTAGGCCCACTCAGGGGAGCAGGCCTAAGCTGCAGTCTGGCCTCTCTCTGTGGGAGGCGACCGGGCTGATCAGGGGAAGGCGCTGTTCCCATCACCCTGCCACTGCTGCTGCCTCTGGCCTCCCATTGCAGGAGGTGACTGGGCCGATCAGGGGAAGACACTGCCCCCATCACCCTGCTGCTGCTGCCACTGCTGGCCACCGCAGCTCCTGGCCCTCTTTGGTCCTCTCAGCCACTGCAGCTTTGTCCCAAAGGATGTCCAGAAGATGTACGTTCTATCCAATCTAATTAGCATATTACCCTTGCATTAGTATAGACTAGAGGCCCGGTGCATGAAATTCGTGCACGGGGGTCCCTCAGCCCAACCTGCACCCTCTACAATCCAGGAGCTCTCAGGAGATGTCCTACTGATGGCTTAGGCCCACTCCCCATGGTTCTCTGCTCTCTGAAGGGCCTGGAGGTTTCCCTGCAGCCATGGAGATGAAGCCCCCATGCCATGCTGTCAGGTCTCTGCCTGCTGCTGCCATGCGCCATGTAAAGGAAGCCCCAATGCCCTGCAGTGTGCTCTGTCTGCCAGGCCTGGGGGCTTCTCTGACAGGGACACACTAAGGAAGCCCCTATGCGCTGATGTCCGGGCTCTGTCTGCGGGGACTGGGCATGTTCCCACTGCCACCTTGCTAAGGAAGCCCCCAAGCCCTGCTGTCTGGGATCTGTCTGCTGGGCCTGGGGTGTTCCTACTGCCTCTGCTCTAAGGAAGCCGCCATGCCCTGCTCTCCGGCCTCTGTCAGCAGGGCCTGGGGCTTCCCCACTGCCGCGCTGAGGAAGCTGCCGCTTCCCCGCTGTCGCGCTGAGGAAGCTGCCATGCCCTGCTCTCCGGCCTCTGTTTGTTGGTCAGACAGGCCAGACACTCCAGCAGCGGGGCTGAGGTGACTGGGCGCCGCCATATTGTGTCTATGGGGGCCGCCATTTTTGTCGCGGAGGTACGGTTAATTTGCATATTACTCTATTATTAGATAGGATGAAAGCTATGAGTAAAAATCATTAAAACAAAACTATACTACAATCTCTGTACATTAACTATACTCTAGTATTTTATTGATAATACACATAATTTTGCTAAAGAAGAGCTACAAAAATCCTATCTAATAAAGACAGAATATACAAATTGGCCATCACTGCACGACAAAGATGGCACCGCCCACAGTGAATAAGGATGCGATATGCAAATTGACAGGACAAAGATGGTGGCAGCCAGGCCGGGACCCTTGCATTGTCGCCATGGCAATGACGCAAGCGTTACGCCCTGCCCCAGCCACCCCAAGCCTCTGGGCAGTGCGCGTGCACAGGCGCGTAGTGGCCGGGGTGGGGTGGGACGCCTGCTATGGGGGAGGGCGGGGGGGGTCGAGGGAGCTATATGAGGGCAGCAGGGCCAGAGCAAAGGCAGAAGGTGGTTCCGGCCAGAGCGAAGGTGGAAGGTCGTGGCCAGAGTGAAGACCTGGGTCCCAGGTGCTGGAGGGAAGCTGGTGCCAGCAGCCAGGGAAAGGAAGGCCTATTCTTGCACAAATCTTCGTGCATCAGGCCTCTAGTGTGTTAATACAATCATATATAATAAAAAGGTAATATGCAAATTGACCATCACTACAGCACACAAGAAGGCCACCCCCCAGTGCTCAAAGATGGCCACCCCATGTGGACACAAGATGTTCACCACAAGATGGCCGGGAGGGGAGGGCAGTTGTGGGTGATCAGTCCAGCAGGGGAGGGCAGTTGGGAGGGACCAGGCCTGCAAGGGAGGGCAGTTGGGGATGACTGGGCTGGCAGAGGAGGGCACTTGGGGGCAACCACGTCTGCAGGGGAGGACAGTTAGGGGTGACCTTGCCAGCAGAGGAGGGCACTTGGGGCAACCAGGCCTGCAGGGGAGGACAGTTAGGGGAAATCATGCTGGCAGGGGAGCAGTTAGGCGTCGATCAGGCTGGCAGGGGAATGGTGAGGGGCTGATCAGGCTGGCAGTCAGAAGGGGTTAGGGGTAATCAGGCAGGCAGGCAGGCAAATGGTTGGGATCGGGCAGTCCTGGATTGTGAGAGGGATGTCTAACTGTCCGTTTAGGCCCGATCCCACCGGTGGGATGGGGCCTAATCGGGCAGTTGGACATCCCTTGAGGGGTCCCAGATTGGAGAGGGTGCAGGCTGGGCTGAGGGACACCCCCCCAATGCACGAATTTCATGCATTGGGCCTCTAGTTGGTATATAATTATTGATGGTGTGTATATGTAGAGTAATATATATATATATATATATATATATATATATATATATATATTACTCTAAGGCAACAGCGTTATACTTTCTTTAATGATATCATGGGAATTTCATCTTGATTTACACATTTCTTTAGTTTCTTCTTTAGAAAAATTATATGCATTATTATGGAAATATTGTAGAAGACAAAACATTTATTGAATCCTGGCCTCTCCCAGTTTTGAGCTAAGTGACTATGGTGAAGTTATTTAATCTCTCTACACCTCAGTTAGCATGTGCCTCATAGGACTAAATAAAGAATAAATAATTTGACTGATTAAAAATAGCTTATAATAAGAACTTAATGGATATGAGTTTGATGAAGGTCAGGTTGCCCATGACAGTATATATTTTTGTCCAACATATTAAAGAGGATCTTTCTTTCACTCCCCAAAATGAAATGCTTAGAGGATAAATGACCATTACCTAACCATAATAATCATATCTTCCTCCTCCTACTCCCTTTCCTCCCCCTCTTCATTATCATCATATATGGAAAGTTCTAGATGAAATCTTTAAAAAAAGGCAAAATAGAACTAAATGAGCAAGTATATTTTTGGTTGTCCTATGTGCCTGCCACTAGGCTAGAAAACATGGGAAGGCCTAAATATACTATGAAATTCCATTGAGAATATATGACTCTAATGAAATAATGCAACAGGTATAGAGAGAGGAATCAGGAGCTGTAGGTAGTAAATTCTGAAGACTCTGGGAAGAAAGAGAACTCTGTGAGCTGGGAAGAATGAAAGTGCTCCCTCAGAGTGACAGCTGGCGGAAGGGGAGAAGGGAGTTCAGGAAAATCATAGTAGTGTCCACCACCTACTCACCTCAAGGGAGAATCTTGCAAAATTGTCAACTAGTTAATTTAGTAACTTACTTGCCAAGAAGAGATTCTTTTGCATCACATCTCAAATTTTATCTTTCCAATATTATCTTCCCATTTCATGAGAATATTCACTTTTCTAATCAGATACAACGAACCTCAAGTTGAAAATGGGAAAGCATACTAATAATATTGAATAAAAGAAAAAAAGACTTCTTTCTAAGAAACCACTTTCCTTTTTAGGATGGAGAGGAGTTAGACTGCTAAAATTTGCATCTATTTCAAATGTCAGCATTGATGAGGTCTGCTGATGTTTACCTTCATTCAATGAACAATTATTGCTTACTTTCTCTCATTGCTACACTAAAATTCTTCTGAGATACTATAGAATTTGATTTTTTTTTAAATAAGAAAAACAAAATCCTATTTATCAGGACATTCCCCTGGAATTCACATCTTGCCAGATGATGTAACAAACTTTATGTAATGCAATATTTTATGGTCTTAGAACATCTTAGAACTGAAAAAAATTGGCTTAACACTCTTGGCAAGCTTCATTAATTATCTCAGTCAATGTATTAGTTTGAGAATTTCTTGTTTATAGGATGTAAAGGGATTTTCTAGAGACTGTTCATTCATGTTTACATATTTGTATGTTCTTTCCCTTTGCTCATCAGCCATGGACTTGAGATATACCATTATAAACATTGTATTTTTTTTCTGAAAAGCTGAAAACTGCAGATGGCCTCAGACTTATGAATAGGCCTCTTTGTTTCAGCAGTCGGGAAATGCTTTCCTGGTGAAGAGATGGAGTGAGTCATGTGATGATGGTGACCCTCTCTCTCCTGACATGTAAGGACCTCTGGCTACACTGGAAGAGTGCCATGGAGCAGGGGTTGTGATCATTGAGGTGTTTAGCTGCCAATGTTTTGAGATTGACATATTGAGGAGTAAGGCTGAAATTAGGATAGACTGCATTTGGGTTTTAATTTTATTTTTGATTCAATGTGTGGGTTAATGTGACCTTCTACTTTTCCATTTTCCACTGAATTTTAAACTTTGGGGGTTATTTGTGCCCATTTACTTGATTCACAACCAAAGAATTATGAGAAAAATAAAGAGAAGAAACACTTAAATGTTTTTGTTGTATTGTCTTATGGAATACAGTTTTGAAATATAGTTTTTGCAGGATGTATATTTTGAATAAAAATCTGACATTTGGGCCTCATTCATCCTACCCATCTGTAGATTCTATACTCTATATACAGTCAAGACAATTCTACTGGATGCTTTCCTTCTTCTGTCTGCTAGCTTAATCAAACATTTGCTCTGCTGCGATAAAGATGGAGCAAGGAAAGGCTTTCTTACATTTCAATTGCACTTGAAACACAAGCTCCCCAGAATCATTTGAATATTTCATTTACAGCTGGCATGTACCCCAATGTATAGGTCTTGAATGCTTTGAAAAATATACTGAGCTCTTGTATGGAGTAGGGGTTTCAGTTTCTGAAATGAAGGCTGCAAATATGCTTGACATGTACATGGTGTACACCAAATATGGTTTGTCAGGGGTTCGGTTGGCACCATTTAGATATGGCAAAGATGCAAAATGATCTTGAGGCTCCCCATCAGGAATACAATTATTTTTAAGTTTCAGAGCTGAATGCTTCATTAAATGCATGTGAGATGATGGCATGCCCAATTGCTAACATTATATTTAACTGCCAAAATTCTGAGAAAACACCTTGTGCTCCCCCCAGTTCTCCACAATCAGCCACATTTACTAATATTTTCCAATGTGATTTAGTAGGCAGAGAAGGATGCAAAGTTTTAATTTGCTAATCACCCGGTTGGATAAGGGCTGTGGGGGAGATGCTAATCGTCTGCAGACATCTGTAATGACCCTTGGACAAAAACGGAGGAAACTAAATCAAAGCTTTGACAAGGGCAGGAGAGCGGAAACAGAAGCCCTAATTGCGGCCATGTGAAGTGCACTTTCCCCTTTTGTATCTTTTGTAGCAGGACTGTACAATACTGTATAAAGTAACTCTTATGGACAGATCCAAAACTGACTTTATCCATCTTTTGGGATAAATGGTCAAACTTGATCTGTGAAATATGTGAGAAGCGAGCGACATTATGGTGCAAATGTCGCAGACAAAAGGGTCTGGGCGAGCTTTGCCAGTTAAATTTGGCTAACCTGCGGAAAGCCTATTGTCAAGCCAGCCATGCTTCACTGAGCTCCCTGCCACTCTCCTTGCCCTGCTTCCTCTTTATGGTTAAATGAACCTCAAAACAATGACAAAGAAATATGCACTGAGTCACATATTCTAAGAAACACACTGTACTCCCCTCAAATTGAAATAACAGCACCTTAATTCTTGGATTTTCCACATTTTCGTTGGTAAAGCTCCTATTTGCTTTCTTTGAGTCTATCAGTTCATGCAGTTCTGCCAAGGGGAAAGCTTAGCAGGACACTGCCACGTTAGCTCTTGAAAGATCAAGATGAACAGAACAAGCCAAAGGTAAGCTCAGTCACTTGCAGTATTTTGAGTGTCTGTTTCTTTGCTTGGAGAGGATTTACTTCTTTTGGTTGAGACGAGTCTTGTGCCGAATAAGTACTCTTGTTGCTGTTTTTAATAGCTGAATATATAGGAGGATAAATAATTTGATATTTCACTTATAGAACAAAGTTACAGCCATGGGTTTGCACTTAAGTATATGTAGACTACACATATGATTGTCAGAGGTGAATGCTGTCTCCTCAAAAAAGCACAACTTACAGAAATTTTAAAACTCAGAACTGAAGTTTTTGGATAATTTCCAGGACTCTTGTTTTTGAAGATGAAAGTCTGTTATGGAATTTGGTCACAGAAAAATATAAGCATGGTCTTCTCAGCTTGGTCTAAATTCTGAAGAGCTGCCAATTATGTGACGATTTCCTGATCATCTTTGCTGCACTTTCTTGTGATTAAAATAACCCTCATCAATGGGTGTTTCTAACATTGAAACATTTTACTTATAGCGTCCTCCCAGTAGAGCTTAGCTTCAGAGAGGTCGAGTTTTTTTCAGTAAAAGCTGCTGAGTCCCCTCAGGGTGGAGGGCTGACATTAGGGCGACAGTGATTGCCCTTCTCTGAGTTGTATCCTTGAGGGGCGATGTAATGGAGTGATGAATCTTTTTGCTTTTCTTGCCACAGCAAGTTCTCTGGTTTCAGTCTTCCCAATTCTCTAGTATTGAGTTTTCTTGCTAGAGTAAAGGCATGCAACTTCTCTAAAACGCTCTCTAAAAGCTCCAAGTCAATACTCAGTGCTGCTCCCCACAAGGTCTGGACAGCTCCTAGCCCAGTCCCTTACTGCTCTGCCTCTGTGCTCTCAGCAGGTGTCCATCAACACCACTCATCTTGTCTCTTAACATCTCCAGGAAATGCAAAACCTCATTGATTTCTCCAGCTCTCTGTTTCCAACCTTCTCACCTAGGAGTAAATGGAGTTCTTAGATGAAGAAACTCTCATGCTTAAAACTTTTCTCCTTTATAGAAGTTCCACACACCCATTCCTTTATATTAATATAGATGAACAGAGTCTATGAATCGTATTTCAAAGGCTGCTTGTCTTATCTTTGTATGAGGAAAAGAAACTTTTACAAATATTTTAAGACAAATTAAAATTGTTAGGTTCTAATTTTGTAGCAAGTTGCTTTGCTTTCCTGGGAGTATATGTTTGTGAAAATTGATATAGAAATGAGAAATAGTTTTGAGTACAGATGCATCCCAAAGAGATGTGGTGCCTAGGTGACCAGCTTCATCCACGTTTGAGGGTGAAGTACCCAAAACATCATTCAGCCTTGTCATTTGGACACACGTAGAAAGGGCAACATACTGCTTTCAAATATGGTTGCTAATCTTTCCTAGGAAAAAAGCAGATTCACGTTGAAAGATGAAAGGCTGATAACTTGCTGATGTCATGTTTTGAACTCAAAAGATAGAATGTTGCCATAGAATAGGATGGCACATCAACACTCTTTGTAAACTACAGAATATAAAAACAAATAGCACCTGTAATGTAATTGCTTGGGGTGGATTGATGGGACTACAGATGTGCAACAAATATTCTTTTAATGAATTAACTGTAGATATATGTCATTTTTAGAAGGACTGGAGAGTTTTTTGGTTCTCTGATCCTTGAATATGAATAAGCAGCTAGAAGGAAAAGTTCACAGAAATGATTCATGATTTCTCAATGTGAAATAAAATATTCAAGGACTATCCTGATAACCTTCTTAGTAGACTTCTAGTGATTGTTTACTTTGAAATCTGAAATTTTGATAAGAAAAGTATACATAAACAATCTTAGCTAAATGTTATCTGTAACTTTTCTTTCGTTCATAGTTCCAATGGTATCTGATAGTGATACAAAAATTTACAAATTATACTATGTAAAGAATTTTAGAAAGGAGTTGTAACTCTCTAAAATATGTGATTTTCACAAAATTTCAATTACTTTGAAACCTAGTTAATAGTTTATTTAAATTTTAGGAACATAATCTTTATGTTTCCTTTTCAATGCCTCTATATGGAATGCCCCATTGTAATTTTGTAAGTGTTGTAAGTTTATATGTTGTGGTTAATTAAATGCAGCATGAAAGAAGGAGTGGAGGAAGGAAGAAAGCTAACAAAAATGTCAATTTTACATTTCAACTGGTTATATCATTAATCTATAAGGGGAAAAAGTATTGAAAATTGGTGAAAATAAAAATAATGTGAAGACTGTGATACTGGGTATCCTCTTAAGATATCAAATGCATGATTTATTTCTATTCCCAGGTCTGTTTCTATATTTGAGCAATTTCAATCATTTCACTTTTTAAAAATTATTTTTTCATTTTTGACTGTTTTGATAACTGGCATAAGATACTAAAATTAATTTCCAAAAAATTATTTTAACTAAAAATAGCACTTACTATAAAGTTAACTTTTTAAATCATATTAATCAAGTTGGAACTTAAAAGGAGGAGTGAATATTACTTAGTTAACGGACATGGTATAAGTACAACATTAGTATGTGGGTGTGCATATATTTTATATAAACTATTATATACAGCTATTGTGTAACATGTGTCATTTTATGAATATGCTCACATTGTTATCTCTCAAAGTTTTACACACACATTTCCTAAGGTTTTAATACTGATTAAGTACAGAGTAAATGTACCAGACAAAATCACTATTTATGTTGTAGAAATGAATAGATCCTCTTATATTCAATTATTATCATTGCACTAGAATAAATAGGAATGTGTGTTTTGATTTTTTGTTTTGTAGCTTGTATGTGACTTCTTATTAGTTTCATTTACTAGTCTAGTCATACATCAGGATCATATATCAAACATTGATGTCAATAGAATTTTAATGTATATATGAATAAATATCAACACTGTTAACTGTTACAAAGATAGAGATTAATGTTTTGATCATCAAAACTATACATACACCATGAAAATTTTATTATTTATAATCTGATTAACAAACTCAAATTGTACATATGTTTAAATTGCATTAGGTCATAGTGGAGTAAAGATTAAGACTTTTTAGTTTTAATTTTCTGTAATTTAATTTGTGTTATTAATATGAAAATATTTTAACATTTATATAGTTTATATTTTGGCTTCTGAATATTTATTTGAATAAATATAATAATTGAAATGTAATCAGGAAAATCTAGCTCTTCTCACCATACATTTAGGTATATAGAACTATGCCTTTCAATAAGTTAAAGGTATTACAGAAAAGTAAACTTTAAATAATAGAAAATTACATGGTTAAAATTAACTAAAAGTAATTTTTGTTTCATGGAACTTGGCTTTCATTAGTTTTAAATTTCATATGTATTTTTTATTTCAAAGAAGGCTTACTCTATGTAGTATTTAAATGGTCTAATTCATCTTCCTATAACCTATTGTTCAGTTATTTTATTCAATTTATTTTTATAATTATTTTATAATTAAAAGTATTCTCACTCTGTGTGAGAATGTTATAACTTGAGTAAAGCAAACATTAACTCAAAGAACAACATTAACTTTGGGCTGAAACTAATCATAACACATTGTAATCTTGAAGCATGCTTCTTAAGGAGCTTATTACAGAATGAATAAGTGGATTGTGATGGAAATTTCCTCCTGGTGTCATCCGGGTGCTCACTTGCACACACCGCTATGGGCCTTTACTAACACTCTTGTTCCTTGATACTGGCTGGTGTAACAATTCACAGCTGCACTCCAACAGTGATAGTAACACTTAAAGGACATTGTTCTACACAATTTCATGATATATGAAAGAGATTAAAATAATTGAATTGCTTTAATATATCCTGTTAGTGTTTGAGATATCTTGATTCACATTTTCTTTTTAGGCCATATGAGGGCAGCTTCTGACCTGCAATGCAGCCTTTCACGAAGCTGGGGGTAGGGCAGAGTAAGTCAAGCTGCTGAGAGGCAAGAGGTGGAAGAGAGATCAGAAGTTGCTGTGGAATTGAGGGAAAACAAACAGATAATATCCTAATTTCTTTATGAATATGTGAATTTGAATTAAGAGAATTTTTACATGGGAAACTTTAATTTTACACTTAACAATAACCAAAGCCTAAAAAGCCATTTTAATAAAAACACTTGTTTTACTTCTTAATTTCTATAAGATAAAATCTCAAGAAAAAGGAATATAAACAATTCCTTCATATTTTCTGAGATGAATTGACAATCTCAGGTTAATGTGGTGTGTCACACACCTAACAATGTTTAGAGTTAGAACAATATGAGTTCTTCATTAAAAAAAGGATGTCCATAGTGGCGGCCTCTTCTTTTATTACATAGATATATTATACTTGACTATTTGCTGGTATGATAATTTAGATTTACAATCAACTCACTGTACCAATTTAAGATGCAATTAATAAATGATATCCCAAGGGAGACTGAGTACAAGAGGAAACTGAGAAACCAGTAAGTTGTAAGTCTTGCCTAATTTGGGGGAAATAAAGAAACACGATAGGTCTGTGAGTATTACTTTGCTTAAGAATGTTGAATTTCTATGGTTATTTGCTGATAGGATCATGTCCCTTTTATAACACCATCAAGTCACTGAGTTGAGTTTGCCATCTATTTTGACCAAACTCTGAAGGCTAGGAAGTACTCTCAATTGGAGTAAATAGAATTAATAACTCTATGAAATCATTATGTGCAAATGTATCTCATTGTCTTCTGAAGACATTTCTAAATTTAATTCTATTTATTACTGACATGACAAGAAGCAAAGCTATTTTCAAATCCAGCCTTTGTATGGTAGAAATCGATGAGGCACACAATTTTTTTCAAATGAATATATTTTTGACATAGAAATTATTAATTTGACTAAGAAAAGTTTGTGGAGAAAAAAAGGAACTCATATGAATTCAATTTATATGAAGCAAATTTGACCTGAGCTTTGCTCTAAGGATTACTCAGCATTTGGGCTGTGGTAGGTGACTTCTCAGAAGGCTTCTTGTTTGCACGCTGCCTGCCCTCTTAGTAACTGAGCAGGATGGAGGCATGCTCACCTTCCTGTGGTCCTGGTCCTGGGACAATGGCACCTTTTTCATGAGATCCTGAAACATTTAATGTTTTACTGCTACCACAGCACATTTTTTTCTTGTAAATAAAATTAGACTTCAGAAATATTGGGTAATAAGGGCTCAACATGGCCTAGTATGCAGCAAATAGAGTAATTCTCTCTAAGTCTGTGGTACAGCAGCTCACCTTAGCAGTCTTCATTCTCCCTCATAATGGGAGTCACTTAGGACTTAAAGCCACAGAAAATGTGAAATACCTATGGGACATATTCCAGGACTTTACATTAAATTTGAGGATTTTACATGTGATAAAGTATGTCAGTGTTGCTTACAGGGAATTCCAGTGATACCTCAGCTTTCTTGGACTTATTATAAATCCTTTGTTGGAATTATTGTGGCTGGTTCAATAATTCAGATTAGCCCTCATGTTTATTAATGCACTACATCTGTGCAAACAACATGTCAAGCAGAGAGTTTATTGTAATTGCCTGAGCAAACAGAACCTGAAAGAAGCAATTTCCAGTTACAATGTGCTATGACAAGTAATGAGGTAATTGGCATTCTGTCCTGATTACTCCCACCTTCTTTTTCATCAGGTCTGTATTGTGTGTGATAGATAGTTTTATAAGAAATGAAGGTGTTTGATAATATGGTTCGCTGCTGCTTAAGGTTAGTGATTAAAGACAATCATCATTTTCTCTCAAAGATCTTATTAGCTTCAACATTATTTATTCATACGTGTGAGGATGTGCCCAGGCCCCGTATCCTCGGTGCACTGCGTGCTGTTAAAATCTAAACGCAACTGCCAGCGAGTGAGTGAGGAGCGTCCTAGGTTCTAAGCAGGGTGGGGTGCCCAACTTCTTGGGAATGCAGTCTCGGCAGGAGCCCTGTGCGCTGGAATAAGGGCTTCAGCCTGCATCTGCACCCAACGTTCACCTGCTGCAGAACAACAGGAGCAGTGTGACATTAACGGCAAGATGGTAATTTGGTGCTGAATCCTCATTTCCAGGGTTTTATAACTTCCTGTAAAAATTACTCTTTGCTTCAGCCTGTAGTGAGGAAAGAGATAGGGTGCATTGCATTTCTAGATGCAACATTAATAGTCTAGAAAGTGTCACAGTCTTAGATTTAAACAAACAAACAAAAATGGAAAATGAGCAGAAGTTATTTTTAGGAGGAAGAAGAAAAGTCCCATATTTGTTCCAAAAGAATCTTTTCAGTATAGAAATTTTGTTTTTGGCACTTTTAGTTTATAGAAGCAAACACACTAAGGTTGCTGACAGGAGATGGAAGGTAGTAGGAGAATGAGCAAATATATTGAAAAATTAGCCAAAACCCCACAAATAACAACTCCTAAACACCGGCAACAGTTGGTGATTGCCAGAGGGAAAGGGATGGGGAATGTAGGAAAGGGTAAAGGGGGGATACATGGTGATGGAAGGAGCCTTGACATTGGTTGGTGAACACACAACACGATATACAGATGACATGTTATAAAATTGCATATCTGACGCCTACATCATTTTATTAGCCAACGTCACCCCAACAGATTCATTTAAAAATTAGTAGCGTTTCTGTATGTTGCTTCCTTATAAGGGCTCAGAAGAACATCCAGGTTCTCCGAAGCGGATGGAATATACCACAGCAGGTGAGATGCACAGAAAGTCTTCAGCAACTCTTAACCCCACCATTAACAAGATTATTCCAGTCTTCTGGTTGAAGAAGAAACCCCAGACCAATACCTGGCACACAGGTGTATCACAAGGACTACTTTGTGGAATGAATGAGGGTCTGCATGAAATATATATTCAAATACCCCCTAGCCAGTAACTTATAACAATCCACATCTCCTTGCATGAGGGGCCCATTCAGCCACTAGTAATAGAGAACTCTTCCCTAATTCATTTGCAGACTCCAATACCAACCTAAGTGCTTCAGTCTTCTGCGTGTATTTTTATTTGTCCCAGAATGTGAGTAACTCAACAGAAAGACAGTTAGCAGGAATCACTTATGCCTCAGCAAGCAGACAGACTGATGGTGGTGAGCAGAGGAGCCTGCGGGTCCCAGACACGCTGTGCAGAGGACAGTTGTGGTGACTGAGGGAGACTAGGCCTGGACACAGCCCCTTTAACTGTCCATTTTAACCATCTTTTCACCTCCCTTGGGTCTATTCTCTCTTTCTTTTATGAACAATTATTAAAAATGTATGTGCCAGCCCTAACGGGCGTGGCTCAGTGGATAGAGTGTCAGCCTGCGGACTCAAGGGTCCCAGGTTCGATTCCGGTCAAGGGCATGTACCTTGGTTGCTGGCACATCCTCAGTAGGGAGTGTGCAGGAGCCAGCTGATCAATGTTTTTCTCTCATCGATGTTTCTAACTCTCTATCCCTCTCCCTTACTCTCTGTAAAAAATTAATAAAATATACATTTTTAAAAATGTATGTGCCAAACCCAGGGACTGGCAACAGTAGCTACTTAACAAATAATTGTTCAAAGCATGGCTAGATGGATGGATAAATAGATAAACCTCAACTAGGTCTTTGCACCTAGATATCTCACTGTAGTTACAACAGACACCCAGTGAGAGAAGTCCAGAGCTGTGTCTAAAGGTACCAGCCATCACCTGTCCAAATGCCCTGTGCTTTCTTATCAGTGTCCCACCCACTCTAGTGTAGGATATCAAGAACAACAGAATGTATATTGCAAACCTAAAAGGAATCTCTCCATCAGTACCGCGGGGGCGGGGGCTGAAGAACTGTCCCCTCCTCCCAAAGAAGACACGGCGTGAGCGTTCCCAGGCTAGAAATGGAAAAGCACAGGGAGCATTTCATGAGACACGGAGACGTCACAGAACTAATGTTAACTTGGCCTCTGTTTTTCCAAATCTTTGAGAACATGCGATGCATGGGTGGCAGGGCCACTGGCAAGTCTAGAAAACTTTGTAAATTTAGAAAGATTTATTTAGAATTAGTAATGGCTTCTATTAAATCATTTACTAAGGTGTAATTATTATTTACCCATGTTTTGTGCTTACCCCTAAGTGCATCCCAGGAGAAATGGAATGAAAAGAGGAGGGGTAAAAGTGAATAAGTTAATTAATTAATCAATCAATCAAGAAGCTGGGAAAAGAGGAATGCAGTGTGCAAAAGGTGTGGTCATTTGCAGAGAGTGATTCCTGGCCAAGAGCAGCATTGTGTGTTTAAATATGTTCACACCTGGCAAAACGTTAACTCTTACAAAGTCCTCAGAAAATTGAGGCTAATGAGGTCACAGATGGAAAAGGGCTTCATCCATCCCCAGGGCCCGTGCATTGTGTTAACATTTTGCATTTCCACTTAGGAAACCTGAGGACTAGCCGGCTCTATGTAAAGAGATTGGGAGCTGGGGAAACCACGGAGTGTCTGAGAGGCCCTGTGGCACCAGCCTCCCTGGGGACCTGAGGGGCGGTGCTGGGCTCAGAGGTGAGCCTGCAGGCCCTTTGCTGGAAGCGCCTGCGATGAAGGTAAAGCCCCAGCACAGCAGGGCCCCAGTGCAGGGAGCTTGAAGGCACAGATCTGATGATCCCCAAAGAAAGGAAGTGAGTGAGAGGCCAGGAGCACAAAGAAAAGTGACCTTGCCTCGAAGCAGCTCCATAGCAAAAGGGGACACAGACTCGACCTCCCAACTCATGAGGCTGGCCCTGATCAGAGCAAGCCTGCAGCCTCAAGAAAGGGCCGCTGTTCCGGCTCAGTGGGCTACTAAGCGCCGCCCTGGCCTGAAAGACAGACTGCCATTGATCGGGAGCAGCCTGCTGTGCCGTGGAGCAAGGCAGAGTTGCCCAGCATTTACATTAAGTTCTGCAAAAATAACAGTTTCCCATGCACAAGCACATCGCACAAAGGAAACTTGGAAGATGTTCTATAGAATAAGAATACATTTTGTTAGTTCAAAATTCCAAGTACTCGGTTCAATTAAAAAATTAGTAAAAGCATTAGTACTGGCTAATGAATGCAATAATTAGAATCATAAGTGAAATTGTGAAGTAAAATTTATTTATACCTTGATATTCTTCTTTCATTGAAGCTATCAGTTGCCAGGGACTAAGTAAAAAGTAGTTTAAAATTTATTTTAATTCCATATTAACATCCATTAAATATTTTGAATGCCTAAAGCCTACCATCAACAATTTTCTTTAAAAATTATGAGCTTTAGCCCTGGCCAGTTTGGCTCAGTAGATAGAGCATCAGTTTGAGGACTGAAGGGTCACAGGTTCTATACTGGTCAAAGGCATATACCTAAGTTGCAGGCTTCATCCCTGGCCCTGGTCAGGACGCATGTGGGAGGCAACCAATCAATGTGTCTCTCTTACATCGATGTTTCTCTCTCTGTGTCTCTCCCCTCCCTTTCACTTTCTCTAAAAATTAATGGAAAAATATCCTTGGTGAGGATTAACAAAAAAATAAAAAAATTATGAGTTTTAGTCATAAAGCATAGACTGAACAGAAGTCTTACCTTTCACACACATTGCACTTTGAAGACGGCTGCACACAGCTTTCACCATGTAAGTGGTGCTGTGGAAAGGAACCGTGGCGATGACCAGGCGTGACTGAAAGTCTACAGCCAAGGGATGGATTGCCCAACTTGAAGGGTTGTTTTATTCCTGCCAACGTTTCACTCATTCATTTATTCACTCAACAAACATTTCTTAGCATGTCAGGACATTTGCTAAGCAAAAATACGATGAACTCTCATCTACTCTCTCAATCATTCTTGTATGTTTATTTAGCCCACAAGTCCTACAGAATGTTTTCTTCATGTATTCCACACCCACTAACTTAGGAGGTCATCACTTCTTGTGTACAATTGCAGAGCCTCCTAAGTAAGTCCTTTCTCTCAGAACAGAAGAAAGGAATGAGACTGAGACACAGCATGACACACGGGGTCTTCACACAGTTCAGTGTGTCTGAAGAGGCAGGCCAGGGGTTGAGTAGGCACAGCAATGTCTGCAGAGGTAACAGAGGGCTACATCATCAAGTACGCTGTTGGCTGAGGAGTTGATATTCTATTTTAGACAGTATAAGAAAGTACGGCGGGTTTACAGAAGCGAGTGTGAGGATGCGACCTTCATTTAGAAAGTTCACCTGGTGGATCTCTGATTTGGAAAAAGATCTGTTTAATTTACAAAGTGCCATACAAGCTCAAAGTGTGATTAGTGTTAACTCACTTCTTCAATGGTCTACTCTCAAAGAGGCATACTTCCCTTTTATTACTTTATTTTCTATTATTCTATTTTGGTGTGCCCAGTACCAGTTATGATGCAGAGCATATGTTAGGTGGGAAAAATAATAAAGATCCTTACCTCACATAAATACCAGTTAAATATGACTTTAAAATTAATTGTAGCCCAGCTACGCCAGTGTGTTTCAGTGGTTGAGCGTTGACCTATGAACCAGGAGGTCACTGTTCGATTCCAGGTCAGAGTATATGCCCAGGTTACGGGCTCAATCCTCAGTGTGGGGCATGCAGGAAGCAGACAATCAATGAGTCTCTCTCATCATTAATGTTTCTATCTCTCTCTCCCCCCTCCCTTCCTCTCTGAAATAAATAAAAATATATTTAAACAAAAATAAAAATAAATGTAAAGGGGAAAACACTACAACTTCTGGAAGGGAAGCATAGAATACATTTAGGCACATGGTGAGAAAGGTCTCATATAAGGCACAAGAAGCGCTACCTGGAAAGGCAGGACTCATAGTGACATTAAAATCAAGAACCTCTTTCCATCATGTTCATCAAAACACCACCATAAAGAAAGTGAAAAGAAAAGGTACAAATCAAGAGTAGATTTTAGCCATGTACATACCAACTAATATCCACAATAGCTAAAGAACTCATGAATCCACATTAAAAGTCCGCAATAAAATGGGTAAAGGAAAAAAAGAGTGGACATTTCACAGAGGAAGAAGCATGAAGAATCAGTAACAGGTGCGTGACATCAGATCTCCTTAATAATCCGGTGACTTCAGTCACAACAAGATGCCTTTTACAACCACCAGCTTTTCAAGGGAAAAACTATTAAATGTCTGGCAATGCCAAATGTTGGCAAGGATATGAAAAAAACAGGAACTTTAAATGCTGCCAGCAGTAGTAAAAATTGTCATAACCTCTGTAGGAAAAAACGGCATTATCAAGTTAACTCCCAAACATGCACCAACTAACAGGCAAGAAAATGTTTACAGCAACATTGTGTATAAGACCAAAAGTAACTCACTCGCACACTGAGTAAATAAGTGCATAGAATGTTCTGTAGTTATATGAAGTACGATGTAGCAGAGGGAAGGAGTAAATGAGCCAAAGGCAGCAATGAGATCCTAGATGCAGAGCGTTGGAAACGTACCAAGGTACAGGTCACGTCACTACAGAAGGTAATAATTTCATGTGTATAATTTTTATGAATTTTAGAAAGGAAATAAATAATACATTACTTAGGGATATCTCTATGTGTGATAAATTAATATATGAAGACAACTTTATTATTATTATTTTAAATTCAGGATAATGTTTACCTGCAGGGAGAGGCAAGAGTTTGGAATTTGGTGGAGGAAGGCTAACGGGATATCAATGATTTGGGGAAGATTCTATTTCTAAAGTTGAGTGTGTGTTTCAGAGATGTCTGTTTTATTATTAGGTTTCTACATTACGTATATGGCACCTAGGTTGTTTTACATTTATCAAATACTTCCCAATAAAACATAAATTATTGACAATGTAGAAAAAAAAAGTTAACAAACAAGAGATGTTTAGTACTAATATCTAATAAAGTAAAAAATACACAAATATTATCACAATTCAATGTGAGATATGGAAACGCATATATTATGTTTTAATACAAAAGCAAAATCTCCAAGATTATCCTCACAGTCTCCATCTCCTCACTACTGACTGGTTTGGGGTATCCTTCTTTCACTGAGGACCCTGCTGCAGCTTCCTCCTCCCCCACTTCTTGCCTCCTGTTCTCAAAGCACCTTCGTCACATTGGGACCAAGCTCATCTCTGTAAGGTGCAAACTTGACCATCACCCCTTCTGTAAACGCCTTCAAACACCACAAGGCCCTCAAAAGGAATACTGAGCTCTGTTATAGGACACCTTGATTTCCCCAGGATCCACTTCTGGCTCTCCATTTCAGCCTTGTTCCTGTCCACCCCTTCCACTCTCCCTGACATCTAGACTCCAGTTACCATGGTAACATTAGTGATCACATTCAGGGCTTCCAATGCCCAGGTGCCCTTGCAAGCTCTGTACATATGTTAGCACATTTAATTCTCACAGCAATCTTAGGAGGTAAGAACAATCCTTATATTTATTTTACATTATCAAACAAGCTCAGAGGAGTCACTTGTTCAAGATGTAATAGCAAGTTAAATGGCAGGGCTTGGATTTTCCCACTTGGAATGGCTGATGCTTTATCCAAGACACTTGCTTGCCTGATTCCTCCTTGTTCATCCAGGCCCACATTAATTGGGGAGTTTCCTGACCCCACACCCAAGTACACCCACTACTAAGACTGGAGTTGTCGTCTGCAGCAAGGATGTAAGGGCAACGCTGTTAGTAAGCACTGCCCTAGTACTTCACTTTAATCATCATTACAACATTGTAAGTTCCTGGTACACTATTACACTCAGTACACGTTGATTAAATTTGTGACTAGATAGTGACTCAAAGGCAAATTTTAAAGAGTTTTCTTAATCTCTTCACAAATCCTATTTTTCTGTATTTCCTTTGACTAATGAATTATAATATTATTATTACTAAACAGTGAGAACAAAGCAATAAAAGCCATACAAACTAGTAATATTTGAAACTGTTTATGATTCACCATATTTATATCAAATTGCGAGTTGTTATAATTACAATAAATAAAATAAGCTTAAAACAATAAAATGAGTGATTAAATGTTCTCTTAAATAAATTTTGATGGGGTCTGTATTTGCAGATAAGTATACTTAGCTCTCAATAGCTTAATTCATTAATTATAGCCAAGATCACAATACTAGGAAATATATATATATTAGCTTGCTCAAGTTCCTATCCCCTTCATTGGAGAGTTGGCTGAGAGAACATAGGAGCCACTCCACACTAACAAAAGGTGAAGCAGTAATGACCATAAATAAAGAGACAGAAACCTGCAGTGTCAGTAGCCTAGCTTCAGGTCTCATTCATTTGTCATTGTTTTTCTATCATTTTAAGAAGAACTATCATTTCAATGCATTGATTTTAATGCTCCCTGAACCAAGGGATTATCAGTACTTTCAAGATGCCAGACCACTGCACCAACCCTAGAGCTCATAGTAAGCTATGTGTCAGCTGCAAAGGGTCTTCTTCTGGAGGGACCTCAAAACTTACCAGGAGATCTTGAAAACCTGTCATTCTCCGTAACCTTTTGGTGATTCCAGGATTAAGTGGTGGCCTATAAGGATTTTCTCCAAGAAACTATGTAGGTTGTCACAAGCTCTTTGTAAAATCACTGAAACATTAAAAAACAAAGAAGAATAGAAAACAACCTCTTAATCTTGTACTTATCACCTGATGACAATAAGGCAGGAACTATTTTTCTCTCCCTCCCTCCCCTCTTCTCATCTCCTTCTCCCTTTTTACTCCTTTCTTCTTCTTTGTCAAGAAATTTAAATGATTGCCCTAACCGGTTTGGCTCAGTGGATAGAGCATCGGCCAGTGGACTGTAGGGTCCCAGGTTTGATTCCGGTCAAGAGCATGTACCTTGGTTGCAGGCACATGCCCAGTGGGGAGTGTGCAAGAGGCAGCTGATGGATGTTTCTCTCTCATCGATGTTTCTAACTCTCTGTCCCTCTCCCTTCCTCTCTGTAAAAAAATTAATAAAATATATATTTAAAAAAAAGAAATTTAACTGATTAGTTCTCTTAGGTCATGTCCACATTTTCTGATGTGATGGGATAGGAAGCAATGGGAAGAAAATAAAATGGAGGGAAGGGAGAAGGGGTATTGACAAATATATGGTATTTCATAGGAGATCTCTAAGATGCAGCATAGTTTTAAGTAAGTTGTAAAATCAGGAGCATAGCTATTCACTTAAAAGTGCCCACTGGAAGAAGAAGAGCAGCTGGGGGAGGCAGGCAAGGAGTTATGGGACCTTCATCTGTGCTCACATGTGCACCAACAGCTGGGCTGGTGGGAGATCAAGAGACCACATGCTGCAGAAAGAGACCGAGAAACTACATCAACGTGACCTGCAGACCTGCGTGCCCCATTTGAAGAAACTCATTTGCAAATATCTCAATAGCTCCATGCCTTCCTAAAGTGTTAAAATGCTCCATCCAGGACAGAGAGGTCAAGGAGGGAATACAGGTGGAAAGCATGTGCCAAGAGCTTTTGATCACTTCTGATAAAGAAATAAGAATCACTGTGACTATTAAAAACACACATTAAAATGATATCAAAGTATCAAATACCACTTTTCTCTAAAACTGTAGGACATTGTAATAAATTTAAATAATTTTTATATTCAAAATGTATTTCCTGTTTAAGTTTCTGAAATGTATATAAGTCCTTTGGTAATTTTTATTCTTACTTTAACATTTCTAGACATATGACTCCATTAAAATTAAAATAACATCATCAAAAAGGCTTTATTATGCACCTACCAGGTGCTTGGCACTTTGCTGAAGCAGAATTTATACCTATTTATAGTGTAATATTGCATACATTATATTTTTAAAGTCCAAAGATAACTGCTGCTTGCCTGTGTTGTCAATAATGGAAGTTCATGACATTTGATTTGAGTCTTTGTGAGAGGCAATGTTATTCTGATTTAATAGCTTCCATCTGCTCTTCTCATTTTCGTTGCTCCTTTTACAGTTTCCAAATTCCACCCTGTACCCTCCAGGGAAATCTTCTCAAGCATTGATTCCATTCATCTATGAATTGGAGGAGGGGGAGTGCTCTGCAGCCTTATGGTTTTGTTTATTGATCTTGATTGTTAGGCAACTTGTTGACATGCACACACTTGCTTTTCTATTTCTTATCCTTTTTTGGTGTTGGTAAGTGTTTGGTAATTGCAAAACTTAATTCCTGAACAAGACGTAGTGTTGAGACATTTCTTTTACAAAGTCATCCATAAATATAGATGCACGGAAAAGAGACCTCTTCTATTTTGTTCATCTATAACAGCAATATCTGTGTGTTACTATTACTATAAAACAAGAAAATATGTTTGAATTTACATCTTTGAAATGAAACATAAATGCAAAGTTTTATTTGACATTATTACAATGTATTGGAACACTAGCCTAATATTAGCACCATATTAACATATATGACACATTTGGAAAGTCCTGCAGGCCCACTGGCCACATGTGGCATTATTTTCAACTTTTCATTTTAAAATATTAAATATTAACTGAATAAAATAAGTATACTTTTATCTTGGCATAACATGTCATCAGATTTCAAGCAAAAATCAAATATTATATGTACAATATTTTTCTACTATAGCAAAGACTTTATAAATGTGTTCATCTTCATCTAGTTAAGAGTAAAGTAAAATAAGTAGTATTTTACAAACACCCATCATGTTCATGATAGCCACTTAACCACATGTGCTTTACTGTTATATTTTGAGAGGCCATGTTTTACTATGTTTTAACACTACACTACTTTTATTTCATTATAAAAGTTTCAGATAGAGACGTATACATTTCAAATTAATATTGAAACGTGCCAGTAATCTATGCCTGTAGTAAAACATTCCTCATACTTATTAGCCACAGAGTGTGTTAATCCTTCTACACACACATTTTGGAGAAATTCACTTTAATTTCTAAAGGAAATGCAGAACATATTAAAATGAAGGAATTGATTGGGATTAGGGGTTGGGAGCTGCCTTTGGAAGAACTGCCAGTGAGGAGTAAGGAGACCTGGATGTTCACGATCCCGCTGGACTCCCGGGAAAGCCACGGCTCCCGTGCGTCCTGTACCCGTGGGCTGGCCTGCAAGGCTTCCCCAGCTTCCACACTCTGATAACAAATAGTCACGTAAGCAAGTCCATTTATCAGTGTCACCTGCTTCATCTAGACACTGCCTTTCGATTGAGAATTTCTAAATTGAAAATCAAATGAATGCTTTCTCCTTGACTTTGCTGTGGGTTCTACTTTCCATTTTATGTGCTTTTTCTCTAGATATTTAGATAATTAAAATCAGTTTACTATCAAAACATCTGGGTCATTTCTAATTCCATCTGGTCTATGCTATCCTCTAGGTGTACTCCCATCACACCTGGTGTTTGTTTATTTACTGTATTAACTAAACTTTAGCTTATTTTGTACATACTTTTATCCTTGTCATCCACTCTTTGGTGACAGAAGATGTGTCTTTGTATTCTCTATAGCATAAGTCACAAGCTTGATACAGTTTGATACATAATGGGTTTAAATACTTGTTTATCAGAATGAAGCTCTGAAATTAACTTTTTATCTTTACTTTTATAAATTTATTAGTTCATTCCACTAATGGTAATGAAGATCTATTGTGCTCACACCACTGTCGAGGAAGCTTGAAATATAAATATATACAACATTAAATCCAGAGAATCTAAAAAGGGCTCTTTTATGGTAATGCTGTCTGAGATGTCATATCTTGAGACAATTAATATATTATCTATAATAATAATATGCTAATTAGACCAGACGGCCTTCCAGACATCCTTTCGGACCACCTTCCAGATGAAGCCAGGGCTGCGAGGGAAGCCTGGGTCCTAGGTGCCTGCCTGCGGCCGGAGGGAAGCCTGGGTCCCAGGTGCCAGAGGGAAGCCAGTGTCAGCAGCTGGGGGAAGGAAAGCCTACTCTTGCACAGATTTCATGCATCGAGCCTCTAGTTTTAAAATAAAAGCTATAAACTATAGCATATTCCAGCTGAGGTGATGTTCTTTACAAAGACAGAAACATAGATAACTAGACCACCCCAAATCAACTCCACTCATCAATGGTTCCTAGAGCTGAGCCCTGATTAATTACCATGGATCCTCTAGTAACCAGTTATTTCTCATATTTTCTAATTTTTTAAAAAATTCAAATGAAAGTCTCTCTAAATAATTTAATTTTTGAAGCAAACTCTTTTCATCATTACCTCTAGCATCATATTAAATAATTCTCTTCTTTTTCTTTTGTTTGTTTTATTATTCATTGCTTTGGTAAATTTTAACTAGTTTCTCTACCTTAAAGCAATCTTTTTCCCTCTAGTATAGTTGTTTTAGATGTGCTTCTTTGAGCTAATTAACTATTTTCTTTGGTGTTCTTAGACCCATTGTTGAGTCATCTATTAAAATATTGAACTCCACTCTATCCAGGAACAGCAAAGCAAATTAAATGTTTACATATATTTTTACTTTCAAAACTAATCTAGAGTACAAACCTTGCTGATTGAGACAATTTATTGTATAAAAAAATCATAATAATTGCTGTCTAATTTGACTACACTTCTCAAAGTTCCATCAGTCTTCCAGTCTACTCACATTTTATATTCTAGATTTGTTTTCGCTGAATTGATATATAATTTTATTTCTTTAGATATATCTTTGCATTTATTTAGTTCCAGAACATTTTTTTCCTTGTTCATGCCAGTAATAGTAACACCATTAAAACTTCAAATTCTAGTACACAATATTTTACAATTATTCTTATGACTTTTTTCAAGCATGTAATGTACTTTATTTAAATAGTAATTGCTTTGCCTTTCTACTGGAAGCTGTACTCTTAGTTATAACATTTTAATACCTTTTTAATATGGTGTTTTATGCTAATTCATATTACTGAGTCAAGTTTCTCAGCAAAACAATTAGGATAAAATTTCCACAATAACTTATTTGTCAGCATTTAAAAAAATAGTTATTCATTTAATTCATAGTTAATTGTAGGATTTATTGGAAATAATTGCCATTCTTGCAGGCTGGTACACAGTGTATTTTATTTGTATGCTATGTTTAAAACCAAACTTTTATTTTATGTTAGACTTAAATCAAATTCAGGTGTTTTTTGAAACAAATCAACACTGCTTGATATTTCTCTATTTAATTATTTCAATTTCCTGAGCTCTAACATTTTGTTTTCTGAATAAATTTTTGAATAATAATTTGCTGGAAATTTTTGCTTTGTTTTGTTCTTTTTTCTTCTTCTGAGAGATAGATGTGCCTTAGAGACTTAAACAATGAAACTTACTAAAGAGAGCGGAACTGTGGCGCCCTGACCTGAAGGCTGAGAGGACTTGCACCCAGAGCTACCTTCATATTTGAATTCCAAGCTCATAAAATTCTGGCTTTTTTTCTTAGTTGTACACTCATAAATACTTATTCTCTATATGTATATTTTTAAACTTGTGCTAACAAAGATTGGTGAGACCAAAATATTTCCACCTGATATTATAATTACAAATTTAAATTCCTTCATAAAAAGCTTCAAAAAGAAAATAAAAAGTAATTGTGGATTTCCCAAAGCATTATTAAATCCATATAATCAAATCATAATAATATTGACTATCTGTTATAACATCAGTACGGCATGCTGAGGGTGATATTACACTTTGTAAATAGTCCAACCTAAGATTCTTCTGATTAAAATAAAATAATGTAAACAGGTATAAATACAAATAAATAGGCAATAACCTGGTATGTTACATAAATACTTATGAATATTTACTATAGGAATTTTGATATTTACAGAATATCCTATAAAGGAATACATTGTGAGAAATCTTGAGCTGTTTTGTTTTTATTTTTAATTGATTTCAGAGAGGCAGGGAAAGAGAGAGTCAGAAATATCAATGATGAGAGAGAATCATTGATTGGCTGCCTCCTGCACACCCCCTACTGGGGATTGAGCCCACAACCCAGGCATGTGCCCTTGACTGGAATCGAACCCGGGACCCTTAAGTCCGCAGGCTTTCGCTCTACCCACTGAGCCAAACCAGTGAGGGCTTGAGCTAAGTTTTATAGTAGATGAACGGCCCACTCAAAAGTATTGTTAAGTATCAATATTGATATTACACAAAAGCTGCTGAGCATTGCCACACTTCCAGGAAAGTACCAGTGTTCATGGAGGCAGGCTTTATGAATACAAAATTACCTTTGTTTGCTTTCCCACCTCCAGTGCCAGTGGTTGTAATCTATCAGCAAGCCTCCCACTGCCTGACCACTAAACCTTGGCAGTGTTTCAGCTTTGCATTAAAAGAACAATGACCCTATGTGTTCCGTGGTGACAAGGTGGCCAGTGACGCGGCAAGCGTACGCAAAGGTACTGAGAATGCGCGCGTGTTCTGCTGCTCAGGGCTGCGTGGAGAGGAGCTGGGATTCCCGCGAGCGGGCCTTCAGGTGGCAGAACACGAGAGGCAACTGCGAAGGTTGTCATGTAGGCATTCAGCTCTTGGGATCAGCAGGGACAAGAACATTTTCTGTAACTCTAATCACAGTTTTCTGGTTGAATTTTCAAAATGTCTCTAGGAGTAAAACCTCACATTTTACTATATCAGTTTGAAATGTGACATTTTGTTTTTTCAGTTTTCTTTAAAGAGCATCCAATCGACAATAATTTGGGGGATCTTTATATTCCATGGGCTACCTTGTGCTCTCTCTCTCCTCTCCCCTCCCCACTCCCCACCAGAAAGCATCTGCATCTGCTATTTTCTAGAATCCTTTTACATATTCCAGTTTTTGTTAGGCTTTTGTATTTCTTAGTTGCCACAATTTCCCCTTTCTTTCAGTCACAACCCCAGGCACTTCCTACCAGAGAATGACACCAAACAACATGTCAAGAGCCTTTCAAAATTGCTGCCAGACTTCAGGGACATTCTTAGGGCATATGGAGGACCGATGTGCTGGAGTATGGCAGAAACTACCTGGTGCTTGCCCTGTCAGGAAGCCCAGTCTGAGGAGTGCTCTGGTTCAGATTTGCAACAAAAGCGGGGCTTTAACTGCGTCTTACAAAGCATCTAAGTACAAGTTACCAAAAATGTCGTTTTCAATCAATTGTATCTCCCAGCCCCCAGCCCCTAACCTGTCAATAAAGAAGAAAATATTAAGATAAAACAAAAAATAAAATTATTCCTAAGTGATCTTGGCTAATAGAATGATTTAGTTCCAATTTAAATGTGTTCTATGTTATCTTAAATCAAGACAACACCACTGAGAGCTAAGTGCTTACTATTCCTTGTCATATGGGGCCAACCTCTTACAGAATATGAAATTCAAGTTGAAGAGAGAAAAATATGAGTTAGGAAATTCAGTAAATATCCATTCAGAAAAATATTTAGTGCAGTGATCAGGTGCTTACTTGGGATACTGCCTTTAATTTGTTAATAAATTAGTATTTGTTTAGCACATATGTGGATCTATATATATATATATATATATATATATATATATGCAAATTTATATCCATAGATACATGTGTATATGCATATACATATCATTCTCACAGTTTTCTTATTTCCTTGGGAAATTACCTTAATTGGAACACGAATGTAGAATTCCATAGCATGAAACGGCAGGGACAGCTGTGCTACCTCATGACTTCCAGACAGACGTATCTTTGTCCAACTGGCTCTATAGTTCCTAAATAAACTTTAATCTCTGTTGCAACAAAAAAGAACACAAAGATTGAAACATATAATACCAACGAATAATACAAGTACCTAGACCTTTTCCTTGCAAATCAGTTATATTATAGATTTAAACCAATAACCTTTCAAAGAGTGCTTTCTATATTTATATGTACTTTTTATTTAAAAAATTCCTGTCAGTCTTTTGTGTGTAACTATATTTTTTGACACAAAAACCAGGTCACTTTAATAAGCATTGAATCCTCAAGTTCCTAACATTTATAAGGCCTTAGTTAAAAAAAAACACACACAAAAAAAAACCCACAATGCAGAATAATGGGATGTGTTTCATAGAAGTTTCCATGAACTAAATGAGATAATGCAGGCGCGTTAATACCACAATGTTACGTGCTCAATAAATACGCCATCAATTTTACCTACAATGTGCACTATTTTGAATCAATACAGGGTTTTTTTTAATTTATCTTTATTGTCGAAAGTATTACAGAGGTCTCCCTTTTTCCCCTATTGATCCCTCCTCTCCACTCCCACCTCTTCCCCAGGCCTTGACCGCATAAAATTTTATTCCAGATTTTAAAAATTAAATAATGCAAATATAAATGTTCACCAACACCAGGACTAGAAAGATGCTTTCTTGACATGAAGAAAGATAAGTATGCTACACAAATACATTGTATATAGGCAATGGGCAGGGAAGGGAGAGAGACAGAGGGAGACAGAGAGAGAGAGAGAGAGAGAGAGAGAGAGAGAGAGAGCACTCATTAACTTGAGAAACAAATGATTGATGCACATCATCAAGTCTTACAATTGAAATATAAACTAATGAGGGAGATAGCCATGTAAAGGAGAAGACATGTTTTCATTACTTATAGAAAGTGTCTGCATCCATTTACACTGCACCGGAGAGATCAAACGATAAAAAACAACATCAAATTAACAAAAGAATTCAATAAGAAGATTTACCACTAGAAATAAATAACAGGTCAATAGATTTTCTAAAGTAAATCAGACTATGCAATGGAGGAAAATCCCATTTGTACCTAGTACTAAAACAAAAGAAATATAAATTATTTATATGAAAAATGTACAAGTATTTTCTTGTATATAAAATATAATGACTAAATGGAAACAAATCCATTAATAAAAATAGTTAAGGCACAATAACAGAAAGCTATCAATTTGTTCCAAATTAATGAGTCTTTCCGCTATTTGATAGAGAGGCTGAGAGAGAGAGAGAAAGAGAGAGAGAGAGAGAGAGAGAGAGAGAGAGAGAGAGAGAGAGATTAGAGTAGGAAGACCCAGGCTCCCTGCTTCCAACCAATTCCTTATCAGCACCACCTCTTAACCAAGCTGTCTACACGTAACCTGTACACACGGAGGCCATCTGTTTGGGCTGGAAAGGAGTATAGATTTGAGAAGTAACAGTAAATGCATGCACCTTCCTCGTATCACTCACCCTTGTCCACTCTGCTACAGGCTTGTTACTTACTATGCACAGCCTCTTACACTGCAGCTATGTGTAAATCCCACAAAGCAAATTTGTTTTCTCCTAACATAATGCAACTGTAAGGATGCTTTAAAAATCTTGCAAAAAGCGGATACACATACCAACACCTTATTCACTTTTAAGGATTTTCATTCCTCTTCAACCAAGTTCATACTTGGACATGCTGCAATCTGAAAATCAAATATAAAACTAAATACCACCAACGTTATTCTTATAATGTTGCAGAGGAAGTAGAAAAAGGGGAATGATTGGCTAATATCTACAAAGACAAACAACAGTATGAACTTTTGTTTTCGTGTCTAGTCGATGTTTATGAATTCCTTTTCCTAGCACCCTGGTTTCTTTCTTCAGCCAGGGTACACAGGACCTACAATCTCAAGTAAGTGCATCTTACCAACAACTTTGATGTGATCCAACTTTATATCCCATTTCTTTGGGTTTATACCCTGATATATATTTTACAGATATTTGCTGGATGTCCATCATCATTTGCCACGGTTTGATTATTTTGCGCTGGTCTGGCTGGGAATGCTGGTCTCTGACCCCGGTTAGAGATCTGAAGTGGAAAGGGAGCCGGAGTGGTGGAGCCCCTGGTTCCGCACTTACGGGAGTGGTATGTAAGTGCCACTCACTATTTAGTACTCCTGAAACTGACATAACATTGTAGGTCAACTATAATGGAAAAGTAATTTATTTTAAAAAGAGGCAGTGAACATAAACCTTGAGGAAAACGGGCTTTGTCTTGCGAACTCCTGATTAAGAGGGGTAGTATGAGGCTTTGGCCTCCAGGAGAGGAAAACCACATGCCTGTAGTAGAGAGGCTCCTGCAGAGAGCAGGCTCAGGGCAACTCTGAACTGCCCCAGTTCACCCAGAGGGCCCCTCCCAGGCCTCCAAGTCAGCGCCTCCTAAGCTTCACACAGAGGACATGGCCAGGCTTTGCTTTCCACTTGCTTTGGGATTTGCTACAAGAACACTTAAGATCTGGGGCTTGATTGTTTCAGCTGGTTTTGTCCTGCATTTAAAAGAATTAAGAATTAAATTTAAGTTGAGCTCAAGTTACAGTTTTGGTAAGATCTAATTTACTGAGAAAAAAAAAGTAAATTCTCAAAATTTTACATTTAATGTAATAATGACGAATCTTCTAAATATCTTGTTAAATGTTTAGGAATTTCTAATGGAGACCCCTTACTCTAGCTGTTTGCTATTGGTGCCTTCTTGTTAATTTAGTCTTGCCACCTGTTTAATGTTTTTATTAGTGTTTTCAAAGTCTGTTTTTTCTTCAATTGTTTGGAAGATGGTTTCTATTTAACTAATGCCCACTCTAATTTTGTTATTTATTCCTTTCTTTCTACTTTCTTTAAATTGTTATTTACATTCTGATTTCTGAAAACAAATCAGAATATTGACTTTCAGTTTTGTTCTTTTCTAAGATGTGCTTTTGAAATGATTCTGTACATTATTATGGTATCAGACAAGGGTGGTATAAAATGTTTTCATTATAATAATAAGACCATAATTAATTCTGTTTTCATCTTATAACTTATTTGATCAATGAATATTACCTAATTTACAAAACTTTGAGAGCTTTTTAATAGGGTGTGCCATTGCTATCTACTATAATTACTCTGTGGTCAGGAAATATCACGTGTACAAAGTGAGGCAAAAATAGGTTTACAGTGTTGAGTGCGTGAAACACAGAGTTATCCTTGTATTAATTATTGTATTATTTTCCATATGAACAACTGTAAACTGACTTTTGCCAACCATTTGTAGTTTCTGTCCTCTGGCACTTGCTGTTTTATGGGCCCCGCAATGGTCAGTTTTGGTTAACAGTCCATGTGCACTGCCACACACTATGTCTTTCTTGTGATGTGGTGCTTTGCATGTTATCAGTTAGGTAACTTTTTAGGTAACACTCACTGTCCTAATACTTAATAATTTTGTGTCTATTTATTCTATGACTGGGAAAGATTAAATTCCCCCCTCCTCCCCACACACACACTCTCAATGAATCATCAATTTTCATTATGTAATATGGTTTATTTACATTCACCTCTGAAGGATATTTTTGCTGGATATATATTTTACCTTTGATCAGTTTAGGAAAGTTCTTAACCATTATATCTTCTTAAATTTTTTTGTCACATTCCTACCTCCTCTTCTTTTGGGACTGCAATTACTTTCCCACATGTTAAGCTCATGTCTGCAGGTTTTTTTTTCTTCCTTTTGTGATTTTTTTGGTCTGTTTTTCATCTTATCTATCTTCTAGTTCAATATCCGTACATTATTAGGATTATTTGAAACTTTATTCAACTGTATTTAATCAGTCACTTAAAGCATCTCTTGAGTTGTTGTTTCCAATGATTGTATACATATTCACTTTCTATTGTACTAACGTAGCACCTTAAGACAACATACATTTATTAGCTCACAGTTCTGTAGGCTGAGACTCCAGGTGGTTTTGATTGAGTTCTCTGCTTAGGGTCGCATAGGGTCAAAATCAAGGTGTTGACCACACTGGGCTCTCATCTGGAGGCTCTGGAGAACAATCTGACTCAAACTCCACTCAGGTTGTAGGTCGAATTCAGATCATGGTAGGTGCAAGACAGAGGTCCCCATTTATGTTTTGGCTTTCATATGGGGGCTTC
This sequence comes from Cnephaeus nilssonii, assembly GCF_951640355.1. Lineage (NCBI taxonomy): Eukaryota > Metazoa > Chordata > Mammalia > Chiroptera > Vespertilionidae > Cnephaeus > Cnephaeus nilssonii. The sequence goes on along the minus strand of NC_137086.1, from coordinate 67,345,810 downwards.
AGCTCCGAAACACCCACAGTTTTGCTCATGTAGCTCCTTCCAACTACAGAGTCAGGAACAGCAAGATTTAAATCTCTGACTTCTTCTTTATTTTTTGACCAGAGAAAACTGTCTGCTGTTTCTGTAATTAGACTAGTCCCACCTGGATACTTTTCTTATCATCTTAAGATCAACTAACTAAGAATATTTAATTACATGTGAAAAATCCCTTTTGCCATGTGACCTACATAATCACAGGGATAATGCAAGAGGCCAGTGTCATGGGCCAGCTAGATCTTGCCTACAGCAGCACCGTTCAGTATGGAGTCTCCATTTCATTCTTTCAATACCTGCTGAAATTCTACAAATTTCTATTTTATTTCTTAAATATACTTACTCATTATAGTCACTTAAAGAATGAGACTGTTTACTCCAAAATATAAACTACAGTGGAACCACTTGGTTCTTGAACTTAATTTGTTACAGAAGGCGGTTTGAGAAGGGATTTGTTTGAAAACTGAATCTTTTTTTTTTTTTACCATTAGAAATGATATACATTGAAGTAATCCATTCCAGACCCCCCAGTGATTCCCTGTTTCAACCTTTCTCAACAGCCTGTGATCATTGTTTTGTGAGCATTTTCATACCGTTGGCAATATCAGCATATTTTTATTTTTATATTTTTGTTGATTCTACTATAGATGTCTTCAGTTCCCCAGTTTTGCCTCCCTCCAACTTGCCTCCACCCTTCCTAAGCCTCTTAATAGCTTCTTTATGTTTTAAAATTGTGCTAAACACTGATTTTGCCATGCCATATTCTGTAGCAAGGTCAGACATGTGAACATCTTTATCACACTTTACAGTTATTTATTTTTTAGCTCTATTATTGTTCTCAGAACTTTCCTTTTCACTTTGCTGCATCACTAACCTTCTTAGGATCCATGGTATCTCTGACTTCTTTAATATGTCTCTGACATACTTAATAATAATAAGCAGCAACAAAAGCAAAACAAAAACAAAAACATGGAAATATTCACAGCACCATTTCCTGAGATGTTAAGCATGTGAGGTTTAGCAGTAAACTGAATCATACTCATGCATCCTCTCCTTTGTTGCCTTATCATACAGGTATCAGCATGAAAGGGTTGTCTGGTTGAGAACCGAAGTTTTGTTCAACAACCAAAACATTTTTTCTGTGAACAACTTGGTCAATAACTGAATTGTTTGAGATGGGAGATGTTTGAGAACTGAGATTTGACTATACCTTACATATTATTTTCATATTGTTTCATGTTCCTTTTTTTTCATACCTGGTTATTTTTTATTGAATGCATGTCATTGTGTATGAAAATTTTAGATTAAGTTTGAGATACTGAATGACTAACTTCCTCCACAGAGGGCTTTTTTAAAGTATTATTTTAGCAGACATGCCAATTAGTAAAAGCTTATCTGGGATTGTACTGATGTGACAAAGGGTTTCAATCTTTAAAAGGGCTGCCCTACTTATGATTTATCTAACTGCTTTTTAGTATTATAACTTCCAGCCTGTGGTATTTATTAGCCACTTCCACTTGGTGATATCTAAGATTTAACTCTTTTCCTCTTTCTTAGAGACTGCTCAAAGCCCTACTCTGCTTTTCCGGTTGCTCTTATTTTCTTACTAGAGGCCCAGTGCACGGATTCATTCACCAGCGGGGTCCCTCGGCCTGGCCTGCGCCCTCTCACAATCCAGGACCCCTTGGGGGATGTTGGAGAGCCAGTTTCAGCCCAATCCCTGCAGGCCAGGCAGAGGGATCCCACCAGTGCGAGAATCCATGCACTAGGCCTCTAGTATGCATATAAGATCTTTGGTTAATCTCTTCTCACCCTTCCCCTTCCCCCCTTCCCTCTGAGATTCATCAGTCTGTTCCATGTTTCCATACCTGTGCATTGAGCATCTGCCCCCTGGTGGTCAGTGCCTATCATAGCTACCAGTCAAACAGTCAAACAGTCGAATGGTTGGCTGGTTGCTTAGACTTTTATATATATAGATGCTCAGCTATTACAGCTCTCATCCACAGTTTTAGAGTCATTAAATGCATCAAGGCAAAAAGTGGTTCTAAATATTAGACTCAGCTGTCTTGGCTGATCTTCTCTCCCTGACTCAAGTGCCTCTAGTCCTCATTATTGTTTTTTTGTTTTGTTTTTTAATGTGTCTTCATTATTGAAAATATTACAGATGACCTTTTTGTTTGTTTGTTTGTTTTGATATCTAGCTGATCTCTCAAACAGTTGGGGATATAAAAAATATAAGTTATTTAGTTAATTTTATTTTAATCAACTTTATTGAGGTATAATTTACAAAAACTATAATGTATACATTTTTATCGTGAGGCTCAATGAGATTTGACAAATGAATATACCCAATGTAACCCTCACTATAAAGTTAAGATATAAAGCATTCCTATCCTCCTCAAACTGCCCTGGTGACATTCTTAGTTGCTCCCCACTCCCACCCAGGTAACCATTGATCAATTTTCCACCAGGATGGGTTTATCTTTCCAGATTTTCACACAAATTATTAAAATTGTTATTTTTACAACAACTAAGTGTGCAGTGAACAAGAAAATAAAATAGCATTTAGTCATATTGTAAAGAGATGACTCAATAACTGCATGGCCTAATTTTGTGTATGTATGCTTTAGAGTTATAGAGAAAAGATTTAGAATAAATGTTAAGATTTTTCTCTTGGCTCTTAACTTCAGTGACATTACCCATGCATTAGTAAAACTGGTAGCATTGTAGAGAAAGCATAATATGGACTACCAAGGAAATGCATTCAGCTCCCGTTACTGTCTTCTTCTTAAAGTTTATTTCCTCTCTAATATAGAAATTGAATTGAAATAATAATTCTAAAATATATTTCTATATTAAAAATTTGTCTGTCATACATTATGAGTTCATCATCAAGAACAGTTTTTGGAATGAATTTTATTATTTCACACACCCACCAAATATTAATTGAGAACTAGACTGTAAACTCTACTGAGCAAACATTTTTGTTTATTTTATTCATTTATATATCCCAAAACCTAGCAAAGATACTGACACATAATAAATGCTTAATAAATATATGTTGAATGGAGAATAAGGAAACTGACCTAATACAATTAATATCTTAACTATAAAATTATAAAAATTAACCAAATAAAAATTGTCATTACTATAGGACCATCATACTTTAAACATTTGGAGACTGCAGACTTCTAGTCTAAAAATTACAGAATTTTTATGAATCTCTGGCAATTTATGTCTTCCTGACCAGATACATATTACTTCAACCCTAGGATGGAGAGAAAAATTTTGTACATATGATCTTGCATATTTATCTTCTTAGGACCTAAAGTTAAAAATATGTTTCTAGTATTTTACAAATACTATCAAAGTGAATAAATTGGGAATTAATCACATGTGGCCATTAGGACTTGATGTTTGTTCATCTATGTTGAGACTGAAATTAGTCAAATGAACTAGCCTCTATGCAAAATTTCAGTTGATTCTGGGCTTACAAACAATCTAATAAAATTATTTTATTGAGTTCAGGTATTATTAAATTAATAAAATACATTCAGGAGGGATTTTAAAAATCAGTTTTATTTCCATACTAATTTTTTTAACTAAATAAAATTAACTTCTGGCTTTGTTGTTCTTCTATCATTTTCCTGTGTGTTTTGTTGTTCAGCTTGATGCATTGGCATTCTTTGTGCTTGATCTATTCAATAACCTTTTCACAGGTTCCTGTCTATCTCAAATGGATGACAATATTTCTGTCTCCTCTGATCAAACCCTGCAAGGACTCCCCATCACACAACAGAGTCCAAATTTCTCTCCCTTCAAGAAATGATCGCTGATCCCTGCTACTTACACCTGCCCCTTTCATATATTTCAAACACAGACATCTCTCTCCATCACTACTGCCAACGTCTTAGTTCAGCCTACCTCCTCTGTTATCTGGAGCACAGCAATAGAGACCTCCATAACTCTCTTCTACTCTTTCCCCTCTACTTGCAAGGTCATATGCAATTGTGTATGCATACACATGAACAGCAGAGTTATTTGAAATGAAGCCTGATCACATCTTTACATGACTGTCCTGCTTATTGCAGTTTGATGGTGTGTGTTTGCTGTTAGACCCATCCCCTGTATTTTCTGTGATGCTCTTTATCACAGGGGACTACTTCCTGGGTCCTCCCTCCTGGCTGGTTTCAGAGTAGGTTGTGAAAATGGAGGGCCATGTCTCCAGCTGTAATTCCAGTTCCATCCACAGGGACCCGTCATGGATTTCATCTGGGACCTGCCCCTGGCTGACATTCCTTGCTTCCACACTCTCTTTTACATTCAGTGTAAATTCACATTGATAGTATCCTATTCCTGCTGCTGAGAACACGCTGGCTTCTACTGAGACTAGGAAAATCCTGCTCATATTTTAGTTCTAAACATGCATGAAATTATTTAAGTAAACCTTTACTGACCTACTCAAATTATTATTTTCTTTTGTACGTTAATTTGCTGTTGACTAATTGGTTGTGTAGTGATTTGGTGAAATTGCTATCTCCCTCACTAAGCCATAGCCTCAACGTACCAGGAAGTGTGTGTACACAGAGACTAGAAGAGTGAATGAACAGCAGTGATGCTCAACGAAGACGTTTAAGCTCACTGTCAATATCCCCTTTTGTGCAATTAAAAAAAAATAGTGAGTGCTCAGTACTGTGGATATAAAGACTTTATATTTGGTGGAGAAAAGATACAGAAGACATATGATTGCAATAAGATGTGGGAAGTGCCATGAAGGATGAACACAGAATGCTAAAGAGAGATGATTCCAGCATGGACTGGGGGGAGGTCACCATAAAATTCTAGAAAAAGCAGAACTAAGCCCACCAAATTAATAAATAGTATTCTGTTAGAGTGTATTGTACTCATAAGAACAATTTGTGGACTGGAAGCTTCCATATTCAAGTAACAGGATGGCTTATAAAGTGAAAACGAGGATTTTTTTTTTTTTTATCATTGACACTATTACAGATGTTCCCCATTCTCTCCCCTTTTACCGGCCTCCACCCAGCTCACCCCCCTCCCCCGGTCATCACACCTTTATAATGATGTTATACACTGGGGTTTCCAGATGGCGGGGGCTTGGTTAAAGGCGATTACCTTACACCATTTTTAGAAAGATGACTGGTTTATTTTACAATTGTTAGAGGCATTTATAAGAAATAACCTAAGTTAAGTTTCATTTATGTTCATGAAATAAGCTAGATTAAGTTTTGTTTGCTCAGGAAATTTTCAAGTGTGGTCTTCATTTAGTTTTAATATTGAGATACTCAGAGTGACCAAAGTTATGCTGGTGAATTTACAGATATGTATTTTCAACCCAAAAAGTATTTGATGTAAATGCACACAATAATCCAGTTTTAAAAATCATCATTCCTGAATGCTTCATTTCTGAACAAATAAATGATTGATTCTGGTGGAAATACTTGGTTTTTCATTCTATTCTGCAGTCAGAACTGAAAATAACTATTTTGTTAAAGGACTCAGTATATACATAAGCATACAAATAATAGAGGAAAGTGAATGAATGGATTTAAGTGAAATGCTACAAAGATTACTTGAAGAGGAAGGAGATTAAAACACCAAGAAATGAGGATAGGGAAGTAAGCAGGGACTAAGTAAAACATTATTTTTTTTTTAATTTACCATATAAGTTATGATGATATAAATGGAAAACCACTGTGAAAATTTAAGCAAGAAAGGAGGAGTCTGCCTAGGAGAGGGCTTGGGAAGGGTGCATAGGAATAAAGCTTAGGCTGGGAAGAGCTGAGTGCAGTCCGAGGTGGCTGGGTTTTGGGGACTCACCTGTTGCAGAGGTTTAGAACAACAGCCTGTGAGATGTGCCTGCGGTGTGTTTGCAAGGAGCTGCTTCTGAGCTTTACCTATGTTGCCCTCAAATTAAATTGTAATCTCTTTGTGATTATAATAATTTTGCTCACAATATACATCTAAAATTAAGCATGAAGCCCAAGATGGTTTGGCCCAGTGGATAGAGCCTCAACCTGTGGACTGAAGGGTCCCGGGTTTGATTCAAGTCAAGGGCACATGCCGGGTTGCCAGCTCGATCCCCAGTGTGGGGCATGCAGGAGGTAGCCAATCAGTGATTCTCTCTCATCATTAATATTTCTCTTTCTCCCTTCCTCTCTGAAACCAATAATCCTATGTAATAAAGATGTAATATGCAAATGATCGTTACACCGTAAAGGGTAATGACCAACCGAGGAAGGACTGGATCACGGATCAGCAGGAGGGTGGGGCAGCGAGCTACAAGTGGGTGACCGAGAGCTACAGGAGGGGGCAGGGCAGCAAGCTATGAGGAGGGGCCGGGAGGGGGGCAGAGGGAGCTACAAGAGGGCTGCAGTGAGCTATGGTGAGCTACTGGCACACAGATTCGTGGGCAGGGCTACTAGTAAATATATATTTATGTATTGAAAATGAAATTAAATGAAGCATGATGAAATCTTAGGGTTTTGTGAACTGCAGACACCCTTATTTCACAGTGTCACGGCTTCAGAAGCCTGGCACTTGAAGCTCTGTCACCCACAGGTACTGGCGGCACTAAGGCGTGGTGGCCTCACTCCGATACCAGGGCTGCAGCTCAGAGGAGCTGAGTAGTTACTAGTGCAGCTGATTCTAAGCCGCCTTTTGTTTTGTGAAATCAATCTACAAATTCAATGGTCAGCCAATACTTTGGGGCGGGGGGGGAGGGGGGAAGGATTCAAACGGCTATTGTTTCTGTTTGTTTCTTCTTGACCATTATAAGAATAACTTCCAAGTTTCTGAGGGTGAAAGAGAAAACATAAATTCCACCTCGCCCCCAGAGAAAAGCAGAAGTGTGCGTTCCCATAGGCCACTGCACCTCAAGACTGAGAAGCCTTAAACCCACTGGCACTCCTCTCGGGTGTGGCTGGTGAGTCTGCTCAGAGGGCGGCCCTCAGCGCAGGGCACCTGCAAACACGCGTTTCCATGGAGAGTGTCAGTGCCCCGGCTGGGTTACATCCAATAGAGCGACCCTGGGTGGGGCCTTGCCTTCCATCCCTGCAGAGCACAAATAAGCACACAGTGCATCTGGACGCGGGGTGCCCTTGCCCTTGTGCCCCGTGTGGCCAGCTGTTTCAGGGCCTCTCCCTTCAGCTCTGCCCACCAGTTAAGCTGAGGTGACCGATCGCCGGCAGGTGGCTGGGTTGCGGGTGTGTCAGTTGGCACTGAGCTCTGCTGCCCGTGGGGGACAGGGCATCCCCACGCCAGCCCTCTGAGAAGCCCAGGGAGGAAAAGGGCTCTTTGCCCGGGCTCTCCTCCTAAGGGACCCGCGCTGCAGCGCGGCCCGGCTGCTGGTGAAGTGCGTTTCTGTCTGCAGGCTGAGAACAGAATCAATCGTGTAAAGCACCGCTGGTTAGTCACTAGCAGGGACAGAGGTTTCATGTTAATGCAAGATTGTTCAAATAAAAACGTTATTTATAAAGGAAGTGCTGTTTTCTGTCCAAACATGTAAGAAGGGTGCTTCTAGCTGAAATCCAATGCTGTTACAAAAAAATTAAATGCTGTTTTGTGTTTGTGTTTAATTTTTTTTCAGAATTGGGATTTCTATTAAACCACTAATTATTTTAATCAAGCCCAATTTTAAGATAAAATAAAATAGTGGAACACCCTTACGTATGAGCATTTTATTTTACCAATTGTGATTATCTTACACAACAGCAAGATGTCAGTATTATTGTTTTTTCATCTAGTTGATAAACCAAATGATTGTCATCATAATCATTGTCATGATGAAACTTATTTACACATTACTGTTATTTTGGAAGCATATACATTCATCTTTACTCAGCAAATATTTATTGAGAACCTACTTTATTCATGCCTTACTGCACCAGGATGTAGGTCAATTTGAAATAAACTTGGAAGACACTTGAAATAGTTGCAGGGTAATATTAGACTATGGTATTGTGTCTATCGCTTATCCACCTATGCAATTCTATACAGGCTCATTACCAAAACATTGCAGCAGCCCACAGATTATTTCATGAAAATTAGTTACAAGTTCTCCAGAGCTACACCCTCATTGGGAACATAAACACATCCAGTAAAATAATTTGTAAGCATTTTTCCCCTTCAAATGTTGTGCTCTATGGAACATAATCTTTATTTTTAATACAGAAAACTTTTCTGCTAGGGTTAAGAACTGAGTTTGAATTTTATACATGTGTAGGGCTAGTAAGGCACATTACAGGACTGAAAAAGGACAGATAGGTGTTTATGCAAGTTACCCTGGAGCAAACAAAGGCTCAAATTTCCCCAAATCACTCACCAAATTAAACTAAATCAGATACTTTTGATGCATGTAATTTTGATCTGATCCCTGATATAATTTTCAATCTTTTGAAAGATCAGAAAAAAAATGAAGTACTCTATAATCCAGCCATCTATCAGTCATTGACTGAGACAGAGTAAATGAAAGAGACCTACTTCTTTTTTTTAGGACTTTGAATTCTCACTAAGGAGGCTGATAAAAAATGAAAATGAACAAAAATATTAATAAAGGCAGGTTTGGGAGTCTGTTGGGAGAAAACGAAACGGAGAGGTAAGGAATAACAGACCACAGAGGAGGCAGAGGAGCTGGGTTGTTCAAAACTGTGTCTGAGGAAGGACCATGTAAGCTGAGGGCAAGGGGAACAGGAGGTCAGATTCTTTGTGAGACTGAGAGTGCTCACCAGCTGAAGAACTAGAAAAAGACCAGTCTTTGCACACTGTTCTAATTTGGCATTTATTAAGATGCTATAAAATTAGTGGTTTACGTGTCTGTTTTACTCAAACTAGATTATGAGTAACTTAAGGACAAATAAGCATAATATTTATACCAATCAATATTATTTGTAGCATTAAATTATCAGTGCTTTCAAAGATCTTAGGTGTATACTTTTGATAAAATAAACTGAGAGGCTTAAGTATTTTCTGAAAATTCTGCTTTATAAATTTTATATTATATTAATTGGAAATAAAATTTTATACTTTAAGATAGTGATATTAAATATTTAAAATTATAACCAATATATATTCACACAAACTTTTGGGAAGCAAAAAGATAAAAAATAGAAAGTGATTAAGGTTACTTGCAAACCCTAACCTATATATTCATGCATGTGGTTTTGAACATGTATGTATAACTTTATAGAATCTATATACATAAATACCATATAAAATACATTTTTATATAGAACTGTATTGTGGTATCATGCTTTAAATCCATACATTTTATAACATCCTATTTTCACTTAAAAGGGTAACTTGAACATATTTACATTTATACAAAAATCACTATCAATCTATGATTCTTAAAATAAGGAATGTCTGTCAATTTTTAAAATTTTTGTTGTTATTTTTATTTAGCTTATACATTTTCTACATTATATTTTTTCTGTAATAAAAATATTAGAAAATTTTGTAATTTTGAAGTAATTATATAGTACTAGGATAAATCATACCTGTTTATGATTATTCTTTTAGTGACTTTATTAATTTCATTTGATAATATTTCCTTTAATATTTGTGTATTTATATCTTGAAGTAAGATTAATGAACAGTTCCCTTTTCCACTTTATCTTTATGTGGTGTTAGAATCAGACTTTTTTCTAGCATTTTAGGATGTGTGGGGAGCTTTATTTCTATGCTTATAAATCTTTATCTGATAAAAATAAGTGATTATTTGATAAAAGATCTCTCATTTATAACTCATTCTCTAGGTTCGGTATATTCAGCTTGTTTAGTTTCTTTTGAGTTAATTTTAGTCTTTAATCTTTTGTAATGAGCATAATTAATTTCACAGATATTTTTAATTTTAGGGATGTAAAATTACACCTAGCACCATGGTGATATTTCTTGATCCTTGTTTCTTCTCATATTGCCTTTATCAGGATTTATTTCTCTGCTACGTTTCTTGCTTTTTTGTCTAACTATCGGTAATATTCTGATTTGAGAGGTAGGACAGGTAAAGCAAACATGTTAAATATATTTAGTTAGCTTGTCTTTCAAAGAGCAGGAGTTGCCCTTATCTCATGGCAGTGCGAAATTATTCAGGTGCTGTTCCCCTTCTGAACCCCTAAACCACCCTTTGAAGTGTCCCTGGTCAGGAAGCTCCACTTGCAGGCTACGCTGGGGTTGGGGGTGGGTGATAGGGGAAGAGGGGGCAGTGAGAAGGTGGGGAGAATTCCTATTACCAAACTGTAAATGGGTACTCTTTTGTCCCTTGAGTTGAGTACCCAGTCTACCGCTCATGGCTCATGCCTCTGATACTCTGCTTCTCTTCACCTTCTGAAAGAACACTCTGACAAGCAAATGCATTGGAACAGTCTTCAGTTCTGATGGCGTCATTGTCAATAAGATCATATTCATTTTATGATTTCCAAAAAGGTTCTCAAAAAGAATAGTATTTATATATTAACTAAAATATTTGGGATTAACATGGGAACGTATAGAAATGGCCCATTGAATTACTTTTTTAAAGTTTTGAAGACAAAAATAGATACCTTCTAAAGATGCAGTCAGGGTTGTCTACCTTTTCTAAGACTAGAATTGCATAGCACAAAAATGCCAAGGGGAGGAGACAGAATAGTTTCTGTATTTGGAGACTTCTATAACTTTTTGTAAAAATTATTTTTATTACTGATAGTAAACTTTTATCCTTTTTTTCTTGTGATAAAATACTAAATAAAACTGTAATTCAAAACTAAGGACAATAGTTCACATGTCCTATCTCTCTTATCTCCAAGTTCAACTGCATTCTATCACAAAGTGCTCACATTTAATAGAGATAACAGTAAACGCTAACATCTATTGATTACTTATATCTCAGACACTCCTTTAAGCCCTTTGTATAGATTATCCCATTTCATCCTCCTGACCACTCTACGAAGTAGGTGTTGTTAAAATCATCCTCTCAGAGAGAGGTTAAGTAACTTGGCAATACCACAGCCAGTTAGTGGTATCTGGGATAAAATCCCAGGTAACCAAGATCCATGAAGCAATAGATGGTTTCATGATGTGACAATTAAACATTAGTATTTGTAAATAAAGCCATAAAGTCCCCGTGGTGATATATAATACATACATATATATTTACATTTTACTTATGATTATGTGTAGTAAAATTAAATCCTGATCTGTGCTACCTGAATGAAATACAATTTTAATAACTCAAGTTAAAAAATACATAAAGTTACATGACCAGAAACTTTACTGGAATCTGAAAATATTTTTTAAGCCAAGTTACTAACATTTGTGTTTAAATAGAATAGTCAGAGATAATGCTGGTAGCTTACTCAGCATTGCTGTTGCTGCTGGAGTTTTAGCTATGGCATCATTGTCTGCAGCTGTAAATGATCTTCCAACTTTGACTCCATGATTCTCTGACTTTATTTAAGAGCCTTCACACATACTCTATCAACTTCATGTCAAGCTGCCTGGAAGGAGATAGCATTTTGTTTTCCAACAGGTTACAGTCAAAGCTTTGAGAATATTTTTATTTAGTACAGGAAGCCAACTATCAATCTGGCAAACCCAATACTACAAGTTCTACAACTGAAACGTAATGCCTTCCCTGAACTAAAACCCTTTTGTGAGCTCAAATGACAAGATAAGAAACAGGGCCTAGTTGATGTTGACTTATAGTGAAGACAGAACCAAACCCAATAATCTTAGACAAACCACTTACTATGCTTAATAGTAAGAACACTACAGGAGAGAGGAGTAAGCAAGGATCTAGTCCCTACATTGCCAGTAGCAGGATTTCCATGTGAGAATCTTTCTCCATGCTTCAGTCTCCTCATCTCTCATCTGTGAAGATGATAAAAGTCTCCTGACTCCTCCTGGGGATGTAGTTTAAGAATCCCAACATAGGGCTATTCAGGGAGAATTCTTTGTGATGGAGATGTGTTATGTATACATTGTTTAGAGAGGCAATATGCAGATTTTGCACCCACAAATGCAAGATTCATGAAGCTCAAAAATATTTATAGTATTTAAAATTGATTTTTATGTATATTTAATATTGATATTAATATTAAGCAAACTTCATATGCAGAATAGATTATTTGCCTTGACACAAATGTGGGGATGGGTGCAATCCCATTTTGTGACAGGTAAGATGTTCCTTGGATCACCATTCTACCTTATGACACTTAGCTTTTGTGTGTGTATGTGTGTGTTTGTAATGCTTTTAAATATGTTTTTATTGATTTTAGAGAGAAAGGAAGGAAGAAGGAGAGAAAGACAGACATCACTGAGCAAGGTAGATCAGCTGCCTCCTGCATGACTCCACTGGGGATCAAATCCAAAACCCAGGCATGTGCCCTGACCAGGAATCAAACCTGGGACCTCTCAGTACATGGCAAGACACTCAACCAACTGAGCCGCACTGTACAGGGCATGTTTTAAGTGGATGCATTTATAGCTTAGTTCCCCCGGCCCCACCCTGGTCACATGTTAGATACTTGAAGTTAGCAAATAAGCATTTTCCACTTAGTGTCTTGTCTGATATTATAGACATATCCACAATTAGTACAAAATACTTACATACTTGCGATACTATTAGAGAAAAATAAAAATACATAAAGGTATATTTTTAAGATAGTGCTATTTGATTGCGTGTCTTACATTACTCTTGCAAGTAAATTTGACAACTTTTAAACATTTTCATAAAATAGGTGCTCTATTTTCCTAGCACAGTAATTCAATGTTAGTATATCACAACTGCTCATTTTCTATTTTTCATACATGTTATTGCATTTTTAAGTTGATAACCACTGCTTGTTTGCAAGTATATCTAACATTTTTCTCTCCTTGACAGTCTTCCAAATAGTGATCCAAAATGTAGAAAATGCAAAGAAATGATGGGAAAACTAAGCATGCAGCATGCATGAAACTATAGTCACAGCTTCAGATTAAAAGATAGGGAGAAGCAATATCTAAAAGGGAGAAACCAGATAGTTTGTAAATTCGTAGTAACCACATTTTAGCAATGGTAGAATTTAGAAAAAGACTTAATTTAGACCATATTTGAAAATTTAATAATTTCATACATGTTTTGGACTTTAACATGCCCCATGGTTATTGCTGGACAGTTGAGTATCATAGGAAAAAATCAACAAATCAATGTACCACTGGAGATAAAACTCTACTGAGTTAGAAAAATGCTGCAAAAGTTTCTATGAACTTTCTTAGTCTTTCATCAAGTACAAGTTAAGTAATATAAACATCTAAAAATTATGTTTAAAAGAAAATCTGCAATTATAATATTTAAGTTTCCAATTGTGAATTTGTTCTAAATTTACTAGTGTTTATGTCTTAACAGGGAATACTTCTGTGATGAAATTTTAAGAATAATTTCTCTTTTGTAAATTGCCACTTTTGTCGGGGAAAAAATAGCTTTGAAAATTGAGGTTGTGAGAAGAGCTTTATCCAGAACTGATATTTTCCTTCTATTTACTAGTAATAGATTTTAAAAATTGTATTATTATTCTCTAAAACCCTTTTGGATAGAGTAAAAAGAGGAAAATTTTATCTGGGGAATATTATTTAGATTTAACCCCATATGAATCTGTTCTGGGGAAGTAATTTGCAATTATACATACAAAGATGCTTATTTTCATTAATATTTTAAGTGTTAAATGCAATAAGTCACAAAGTGCATGTACCTACATTCCATTATTTTTGGAAAAAATAATGTAACTGATCCACAACAGAGTATCTCTCCTGACCTTTAAACAATCAAAATTACAGAGGGACCTCCTCCCAATACAGGCTTGCCATTAGGGTTACCAGTGGCTGACACATGTGGTTGATCAGATGACCCATGTGAAGAAACAATAAGCCAATTGGAAAATGCAAATAACCAGTGGTTGTTTAGGATTAGATGAAATTTTATTTTCTTGACTTGTCTAAAATGACCAAATTTTATTAGAAAAGATATAGCAAAGTTAAAGTGCATGGAATCATTAACCCATGTTGGAACACATGAGTGTTAGGAAAGAACTGAAGACACAGAAGTCTGCAATTCTATCAGTGTTTCCAGGAAAAGAGATTATACGACATCCTCATAAAAGCAATCTATACATTTGCCTGTAGATGAATAACATTTAGGTATCTCCATATGAGTTTGAAAACCAATGATTCATATTTTGTTGGTTTTAAAGAAAATCTGCCACGATTAGTTAATTAACGTGATAGGTAGTAAAGATGTTAGGTTTCCCCAACTTTCATGAACTTCTTTTCTCCACTTTCCTACTCATGTCTTTTCACTGAAGCTCACCCATGCTTGGTATAGAGATCTCCCAACACTTCCATGCTTTTGTAGGGAATAGTGAACTAATGAAAGATGATCAACTTAAGGCATTGGCTTTTAAGCATTAGAATTGTTTGATTTTGATATAAAAATTGCTGGAATGTCTAAACATCTTAAGAATGGGTTGTCCACTCTTCATACTCAGAAGGCTGGGGCTTTATTTACTTTTTAGAAATCTAAGGGATATAATGTATACAAATATTAAAGGCATAGTTGAAAATATATATAACTTTAGCTAAAAATTATCAGACTTAATTTTCTTTAAAGCATTTTAAAGCAATTGTATTAAAATGGACATAAGATATATTATTTTCTAAGGATGCACATGAGAATGTTGGGGAGAGAAAGTGTGGCATGGTGGATAAATTGGTGGATAAGTAGACAAGACAACCAGGCATCTACTTTTAATGCCTTCCTTTTTACTTGGTTTTTATAATGACATTGAATTGTTTGAATAGCATGATCTATCTTTAAAACAAAGAAAGAACACTACCTGGCAAAAGGAGAATGAATAATAATAATCCATTGTTCAGATATTAATCATCTGCTTTGATATGATATGTAACTCTTACCTGTAGATTTTTTGTTTATCAACCATTTTGCTTACTTGTTTTTGTTGACATAATTAATTTTTTTTTATTTTTCTAATCTGAAAAGTTCTAGTAGGAAACATTTATAGCCAAACCACTAGCCTTCATAGCTCATGTAAAATATTTATTTACAAGCAAGTGAACTGAATCTCTCATATGGAAAAGAGAGCCCTCAAAAGTGTAAGGAGGTCAGTAGGATTTGTAATCTTCTTAGAACTGACACAGTTCAGTCCTCTCTCACTGAATCTGGCAATCTTCCCTACCAAGCTAAAAGGTCAAATTAACCAACTGTTACATTTTTCTGGGTAAAATGGCAAGTTGAAATATATTGGTATTAAACAACAATTATAAATTGATGTTAAGCATAGAATACCAAATATTATTTCTTCTTTTAAAAGCTATAACTAACATAGTTTTTTAGGCTGTCATGTTTGGTAACAATTTATAGTTTAATTTTCTCTTGGTCTGAATACCTTGATTTGTTGTCATAATCATCTATAAATCTTAATTACTGCCCACAACATCCTAATATATAAAAACCCTGGGTTCGTCACATCCACAACCACCGGAGGCTCAACAAACCGGAAGTCAGTCAATGCTGGGTTGCCGTGGGGACCCAGCACTGACTGCTACAGCTGCAGGCGAGGTGATCCAGCACTGAATGCTGAGGGGCTATGAATCAGGCCCAGAGAGAGGCCTGAAGAGAGAAGTAGGATCTGATCCATAACTTCTATGGCAGCTGTTGATCAGTACTTGCCTCTCTCTTTCTTTCTGGGCCTGGCCAGCAGCTTTGCCTCCATTTCTCTCCAGGCCTCCACAGGGCTGCTGATCAGGCCCTGTTAATAGGCCCAGAGATGCTGACTGGCATAGAAACTGACTAATCAGAACCAAATCTGGGTCAACTGTGAGGAGCCAATGGCTTCCTAGGAAGTGGAGCTTTTGGCAGTGACTGGCATAGAAACCGACCAATCAGAACCAAATCTGGGTGAGCTGCGAGGAGCCAATGGCTGCCTAGGAGGAGGAGATTTGATGCTGACTGGCATAGAAACCGACCAATCAGAACCAAATTGGCTGGAAGAGGAGGGCACTTGGGGGTGAGATCAGGCCTGCAGGGGAGGGTAGTTGGGTGCAAGATCAGGCTGGCAGGGGAGGGCAATTAAGGGTGATCAGGCAGGCAGAGGCAGTTAAGGGTGATCAGGCCAGCAGGGAAGGGCTATTGGGGTTGACAGGGCTGGCAGGGGAGGACAGTTGGGGGCCATCAGGCCAGGAGGGGAGAGCAGTTGGGGGCTAGATCAGGCTGGCAGGGGAGAGCAATTGTGGGTGAGATCAGGCCAGTAGGGGAGGGAACTTGCGGGTAAGATCAGGCCAGTAGGGGAGGGAAGTTGGGGGTAAGATCAGGCCGGCAGGGGAAGACAGTTGGGGGTGACCAGGCTGACAGGGGAGGGCAATTGGGGGTGAGATCAGGCTGCCAGGGGAGGGCAATTGGGGGTGAGATCAGGCCAGCAGGGGAGGGCAGTTGGGGGTGAGATCAGGCCAGCAGGGGAGGGCAGTTGGGGACATCGGGCCGGCAGGGGAGCAGTTAGGTGTTAATCAGGCCAGCAGGGGAATGATTAGGGGGTGACCAGGCAGGCAGGGGAGTGGTTAGGAGCCAGTAGTCCAGGATTGTGAGAGGGATTTCTGACTGCCAGTTTAGGCCTGATCGCACAGGGGTCCCAGATTGGAGAGGGTGCAGGCTGGGCTGAGGATCCCTGCCCAGTGCACAAATTTCATGCACCAGGCCTCTATATATTATAGGAAAAAAAAAAAGCTAAATGACAAAAAGAGCAAAATTGAACCTACCACAATTATTTACTCTAATAATCTCTTCACAGTTATAGATAATTAGCACTAATGCTCTAACAAGTTTCAAGTTTGAGCTACTTCTTACAAAATCACAGTCACTTAAGGTTACTTATGTCTTAGGAAATGAGTCATTGTCCTTGGACAACACCCTAAGAGTCACAGAGAAAGGTTTCAGTATCCTTTAAATTATTTTCAAAACTCTAGTCTACTATTAATTTTAGCCAAAGTTTTCAATATCTGATTTTGATTTTTCCTTTGTCATTCCTTCAACAATTTTAAACATCTAATAATTGTCTTTTGAAATAGTGATATGTTTACATACTTTTAATTTCCCTTTTGTCTGTAGGACATTTTTTCTTTTGTCTGCAGGAGGTTACAATATTCTATAATAGTAAGATTTCAAATAAAAATGATGATAGTATTGTTGTATTACTGCCTATAAATGGTTCTCAATTTAAAATGTTCCTTCTCTTGGGTTTTCATTAACTGTCTACATGGACGCTGGCCACACTGAGAGATACTTATTTAGTACCTGGGATGCATATAAGTCAGAGTGAGGACATCATTTCCACATACAAGAAGTAAAGAGGGAAAATGGAAGAATGGTGTCTTTTTAAAATTTATCTTTATTGTTGAAAGTATTACAGATGTTCCCTTTTCCCCTCCATTGACCTCCTCCATCCCACTCCTGTCCCTCCCAAAGATATTTGTAAAGCAGAAGTTCAGAGTGCCATTTGAAGTGAAATGACCTCTGTGAGAGAAAAAATAAATAAACAAATAAGCCCAGAATTTGGCATTTGTTTAGCACACGGTAGGAACTCAATAAATGTGTCAAAGTATGAGAAAATAAATTAGTGTGTTTATAAATATTAAGTGCCAAATGCTTAGTATTAAACCATGTCTCACAATCTTCTTCTTAGTTCCTTGATTTCTCTTACAATTTGAGTGCTCCATTTCCACCACCTGGAATGCTCTGCCTTACCACCCTTAGTCAGACCTTCCCTCACTCATACCACATTATACTGAAATTCACCTTTTACCAGATGGCGAGTTCCCTGAATGCAAGGCTCAGGTCTTATCATCCATAAGCCCTTGGTTCATGCCCAACTGCTCTCTCTCCCACCCTCCTTTGCTGACTTCTACACCATTCTAATCACAGCAATCTGAAGAGTCGTTTCAAACCCAGTTAATACTTTACTAAAATTATTAAACGACTTCACACTGCATGTAGAGCATCTAAAACTGTCCCTTCTCTCTTCCAGACTTGGTCTGTACTTCTCTATTTTTCATGCACTATGCTTTGATCTTACTATTTTTCTTTCAATTTCTTTAAAGGTTCATGTTCTTTTCTCTCTCAATTCCTCCTCTTTGTAGATGTCTCACCTTCCTCCCATCACCGCCTTGCTAATTACAATTCAGCCTTAAGATCACAGTTAAAATGTTAACTGTTTCAGGGTAGTCTTTCCTTCTTTTTTCTGTCTTAATAAGTTGATTTGCGGTGCACTATGCCTTTTCTTCATGTGACTGGTTGAAATTTGTAGTTAGATATTTATTTATGTGAACCTGTTGGCATCAGAATCTATGTGTCTTACATTCATCTTAATAAAATTAGCCTTTACCATGGTAGCAGGTACATACTACATTCTTGTTAAATATTGGTTCAATAAATGAATATATCTTAGTTTTCCCCCCAAATGTGAACATCCTGAAGGGAAGAAGAAAAGACACAAAGGAAGGTGGGGAAGAAGCTGATGAGCAGTTTTAGAAGATGTGTTAAGGATCCAACTTGAATTGTAAAGTAAGTGCAAGTGTCAAATGCGCTGAGAAAGTGAAAGGAGGAGATTTAAGTCTGTGATGACTGATTGAACCACTGCACACTCACCAAATAAAAACCCCTTGAATGGGGCCCACGTGTCTGCATGCTTTAATGTCCACAGGAGATTCTTGTTTGCAGCAGTTTAGAGATACTGCACTGGAGACAGCAAGGGTCTTGGGAGGCTGACGGAGGAATCACAGAGGCACCCTCTTACCTCAGAAAATCTTCAAGGGATCAACAAAATAGTTACTGAATGTCACTAGAAGTTTTAACTCTGTAAACAATAGCACACACATAAAACAAACTCTCAGGATATCGAAAAGCAATCAATATTGAAGCTTTTGCTGTTTGGAGAAAGTGCAAAAAGAATTGTTGGGATCTGCTTCCTCTATTATCCTACTGTAAACTGTACATAAGTAAACTGGATCCAATTTCTGTTGAACCTTCAAAATAGTCAGGCTAGACTATGACAGGAAAAATATCAGGATTTTTTTTTCCTAGCCATTAAAAATTGCAAACTATCTTTCCAGCTTAATCAAGAGATTATTCAGTCTTTTCTTCACTAGCTGTCTATTTCTGAAATCCCTTTTAAAATCTCATTAAAAAACTAATACATTATCAGGCTGGTATTGCTCAATGGTTGAGCATCGACCTATGAACCAGGAGATCACGGTTTGATTTCCATCAGGGCACATGCCCAGGTTGCGGGCTCGTCCCCAGTGTGGGATTTGCAGAAGGCAGTGGATCAATGATTCTTTCTCATCATTGGTGTTTATATTTCTCTCTCCCCTGTCTCTTCCTCTTGGAAATCAATAAAAAATATATTTAAAAAAACACACACACAAAAAAACTCATACATGGTCCAAGACATCTCTGGAAAGAAGAAAAAAAGTAATTCCACAAATTATACAAGTTCTTGAGGAATTGGGGAAACTAAGATACAGCCAACCCTGCAGGAAGACTAATAACCGCAGCTCCTGTCGTTGGTGGGGCCCAGCCCTCATCTAGACTGGCTCAAGGAGGAGAGAAGGTCCAGAAAGGCAAAAGCCAACAGTCTGTGGAGGTGCCTGGAGATTATTTCCAGGTGCCCATTGCTGTTAATTAAATCAAAAGTTGGCAAACTACATGCCAAATTTGGCCTGCTATCTATTGTTTGTATGTCCCGAGAGCTAAGTATGGTTTTTATATTTTTAAATAGAGTTTAAAAACCAAAAGATGAATAATATTTGACATAAAAATTTCATGAAATTCAAATTTCAATGTCCATAATTAAAATGTTATTGGAACAGCCACACTCATCATTTACATATTGACTATGGCTGCGTTGTGCAACAATGGCAGAGTTGAGTAGCTGCAACAGAGACCCTGTGATCTGCAAAACTTAAGTGTTTATTAGCTGACCCTTTAAGGAAAAAGTTTGCCAACCCCTCATTAGAGAATGCTAAAATGCAAATATCCCTGAGAGCCTCAGCACACCTCAGCATGCACATATACAATCATAAATGCATGGACATACAGTATACCCACACATAGAAACTGCGTATATTTCAAGTACAACAAAATCTATTTGTGCATATCAGGTTCAGAATCTCCTCTTTAGCACTTTATTTTAGTAGCAGAAACAAAAACAAAAATATCCCCTTCTTTTCCTTAATACTTAGACAAAAATTCTGGTTATCATCTAAGTTTTATGTTCCTGACACTGATCCTACAAGTGTGGTAGCTAATATTTAACCTGAGTAAAATTTAGCCTTTCATTTCCCTGAAAACAAGCAAACTAACCCAGATAATCCACTGGTTTCAGTGGACAGAAGACCATTTTGTGAAGGCCAGCTAAATTTCTTAGGTGGCACACAGAGTTGCTTTTTCACTTGCTGGGAGTGAGTGAAAATCAATCAGGAAGTCTTGAGGCCTTTGACAACTTCAAAGTAAAAGTGCTCTGAGCCTGTGAGTGCAAATTAATTTTCTTTATTTTCCCTTAGATTAGACAAGACCAGGCAAGAAGATTTGAGTATGAATAGACTAAGAGCAGAGAGCAAGCCAAAGCAAAATAAACAGGAGGTAACCTGCATATAGAAAAAAACTTTTCATACAATAGTATAATATAATATAAAATATCAATTCTTATTAGGTTAGAAATTCATCTGTCTTACTCCACACTGTGGTCCCAGTATCTGGACCAGTACCTATTTCTAGCAGGAACACAATAAATATATGTATTCTCTAGGTATGAGACAGAGAGTGCGTGAGCCTATATCTACCTGCCTGTATCTCACTTTACAACTTAAGTTTCAATCTCTGTCCTGAATAATGTACATCAGAAATTATCTGAGGAGATACCTCATCCTCTGCCTTAACTTCTTAAAATAAGAGCAACCATCTCCAAGGACTTAAAAGGATACAGATAATAATTCATAACTCACTTAACCTAAAACTCCCACAAAGTGGATTAATAGCATTAGATTCCACTCAATGGGCATGATCATTTACTATGTCTACTGAATAAGAATTCCTCAGTTTCTTAATATAACTTTTCTTTTGTTATATTGTGGAATATAAAAGGTGATAAATTTTTGCTTTTGTTTTCTTGTGGAATATTAAAAGGTGATAAATTTATTTAATCATCAGAGGAATGCCCAATGAATTAGAAGATAATTAGCAGTATGGTTGAAATGAAAAGGGCTGGCAATACCATGTGTTGGCAAAATTGGGGAAAAAACAGAACTCCCAAATATTATTGATAAGACTATAAATTGGTACAACCATTAGGGAAGTATTTGACATTATCTATTAAAGTTTAACATATTAATACTTTATGTAAAGCAACTCCAATCTTAGGTATACACCTAATAGAAAAGTATACAAGTATTCACAATTAAAAAATGTGAAAATATTACATATCACATAACAGCATTATTCTAGTCAAAACATAAAATCAAACCAAATGTTAATCAACAGCAAAATGAATAGTACTTTATGGTGAAATCATACAGTAAAATTCTATATAGCAACAAAAATGGGCAATCTTTCTGCTACATGCAATAACTCAGAGGGAATTCTGGTAAAGTGTCACTGGATACAGTGAGTACATACTGCATGATTCCAGTGGGCTTTTATAATGTTAAAAATGTATACATTATGTCTTCCTAAGTAAATATGTGTCTTCCAGTGAAAGGAACCATATTTCTCTTGTTTAAATATATGCCATATATGCCTTGACTTTGATTTCCAGAAAGATGGAGTAGAGATACTTTTAAGTACAGCTAAAATCCTGGACAGTATATGTTAAACAAACTTAAAAATATACTGAAAGGTGAAGGAAAAAAGGCAGACAATCTACTGACCTCAGGACCAGAGGAGAGACTTAGTGATCAAAATCCCTGGATTTTATTTTTGCTACATATTTCCCAGACAAGGAGCTGAAGTTCCCAACAATTCTGAAATTCCAGAAAGAACAGTAAAAAAATGTCCCGACAAGACGACCTATCTCTAACCAAGGGACCAGGAAAGGAGAAGACTAGCAAGACAAAAGAGTATTGGAAAATAACCACTCTGAATTGGATGAACACTGCAGGAAAAAAACTATAACCCTACTCTTACGCATGCCGACAAAAGACAGACGGAGGCCCTAGACTACCATCTCATGACGATAATAGTGGCCTGATTTACCAACAGGGATGGTGTCACAGAAGGCTAGGTAGGAAACAGGGACATTCATCCCAACCAGTCAGTAATGAGGTCACCCTGTCTTTTCATGGTGACAGCGGAGACCACAGGTGACATCTGATAATAATTATAGCCATGACTTTCTCCGTAACAATTAGAGTCATGACTTTCTCCATCCCCAGCTGTAACAAGGCAACCCCTATCGTAATGTTAGCAGAGATTAGTGAGGGATTTAGAAATACCACCCCACCCCACCCCTCCGGAGCCAAGAGCTGTCAAATAGAGAAACCTTGGCTTCTACTTCCACCTGAAAGACACCACTACAGTGATGTCAGTAAAAACTAGCTAAGGTCTAAATAAGATTCAGTTTCATAACACAATAGAAAAATATCTAAATTTCAATTGTCATAACAAGAACCCAAAAGATCTCAAACTGAATGAAAAAATATAATCAATAGGTAACAACATTGAGATAACAGAGATGTTAATGTTATCCTTATTTTAAGCAATTATGATCAAAATACTAAAACAAGCAATTATGAACATGTTTTAAAATAAAAAAGAAGAAAAAAAATACACACACACACACACACACACATATATATATATATATATATATATATATATATATATATATATATGTAAACTTCAGCAAATAGAAATTCTCAGAAAAACAGAAGAATATAAAGAAGCTGCAGCAAGAAGGAGGAAGAGGAAATTTTGAAATTTTAGAATAGGAAAATACAATGCAATGGGTTCATCAACAGAGTGGAGGGACACAGGAAATAAAAAGTGCACCAAATTATAAAATAATAGAAGTTATTCTATCCAAACAATAGAGAAAGCAGACTTGATAATAAATAACCAAGTCTTCATTGACATGTGTGACTATAACTAAAGATCTAACATAAGTATCACCAGAGTTCCAGAAGAAGAAGAGGTAGAAACTGAAAAGTACTTTAGTAAATAATGAAAATAAATTTCTCAAATTTGCTAAGATAAATAAGCATGCAGATCCAAAAAGCTAAGCAAATCCAAAATGAGGCCTGTACCAGGACACATAATTCAACTTCTGAAAGCTAACAAAAAAAGAAAAATAAAATATTGAAAACAGTCAAATAAAAACAACACATCTAGAAGAAAAAAAAAAAAAACTATTAGAATTACAGAAGATTTATCATCAAAAACTATGGTGGTCAGGAGGAAGTGGTATACTATTTCTAAGGTGCTAAATGTGAAGTGCTATCAACCCAAATGCTATACCCAGCAAAATGTCCTTCAGGAATTAAAAATAATTAAGGCAATCTCAAATGATGAAAAACTAAGAGAACATGTTGAGGGAGATGTCATAAAAAATGGTTACCTGATATCCTACAAATAGAATACAAATTATTTTTTAAAAGAGATCTCTGAATATTAGGAAGATGAAAGAAAACAGTGAGTGACTAAATGGAAAATACATTTGACTTTCTTGTTCATGCATTTTTTAAATTATATTTTACTAGAGGCCCAGTTCACGACATGTGTGCACTGGGGGAAGGGTCCCTCAGCCCAGCCTGTGCCCTCTTGCAGTCCAGAACCCCTTGGGGGATGTCCAACTGCCGCGGGCAGGGAGCGGGCCTAAGCCGGCAGTTGGACATCTCCTGAGGGGTCTTTAGCACTGCCATGGAAGCGGGAGAGGCTCCCACCACTGCCACTGCACTTGCCAGCCATGAGCCTGGCTTCTGGCTGAGAGGCACTCCCCCTGCGGGAGCGCACTGACCACCAGGGAGCAGCTCCTGTGTTGAGCATCTGTCACCTGGTGGGCAGTGCATGTCATAGCAATGAGCCATTCTGCCATTTGGACAATTTGCATATTAGGGTTTTATTATATAGGATGATAAAAGTAAAAATCATAACATTGTCTGATATGGTTTTAAATGCATGTAAAGAACATATTTAAACAATTAAAATATCAACATCAGAGGGTAAAGGAATATAAAGAGAGGTAATATTTCTATACTTCACATGAACTGGTAAAATTATGATGCATGTAGATTGTGATATATATATAATACTAGAGGCCCAGTGCACGAATTCATGCAAGGGTGGTGTCTGGCTGGCCTGGCCCAAGTCATGGCAGATCAGAGCTGGGCCTGTCAGGATGTGACAGCTGGAGGTTGGCCAGCTGTCCCACCCCAATCAGTGCCCAATCAGGACCAGGCTGGGGGGAGGGGCTGCCCTTAATTGGGGTAGAGGGCCAATTGGGGATGGGGCTGGCCATAGCGATGGGTTGTGGGCAGTGGGCTGGCCAGTCCCATCCCCTAATGGGGTGGGGGGCCAATTGGGGTCAGGGGCCAGGGGAAAGGCCATGGGAGGTTGGCTGGCCAGCCCCACCCCTGATTGGTGTGGGGAGTGTGATCAGGGTGGAGCTGGTTGGGGGAGGGGCCACCAACTGACTGGGGTGGTGTGGGCTGATTAGGGGTGGGGCTGCCAGGGGGAGGGGCCACAGGCAGTTGGCCGGCCAGCCCTGCCCCTGATCTAGGTGCGGGGGCTAATCTGGGCTGGGGCCGGGTGGGGGGAAGGGCTGTGGGGGGTTGGCCGGCCGCCCTGCCTTGATTGGGGTGGAAGAGGCTGATTTGGGTGGGGCAGGGCAGGGGGAAGGGCCACAAGGGAGTTGGGCAGCTGGCCACAGAGGGTGTCATAGCGACCGGTCATTCTGGTCGTTACAGTGTTCTGTTTACTGGCTTTTTATATATACAGATAATACGCAGTCAGAGGCAAGGAAAAGAAGATAGTGAAACAAACATCAGAGAAAACAAATAGAAAATAAAAAATAAAATGAGCCCGGCTGGCATGGCTCAGTGGTTGAGCATTGACTTATGAGCCAGGAGGTCAAAGTACAATTCCCCGTCATGGCACATGCCCAGGTTGCAGGCTCAATCCCCAGTGTGGGACATGCAGGAGGAAGCCAATCAGTGATTCTCTCTCATCATTGATGTTTCTCCCTCTTCCTGCCTCTCTGAAATCAATAAAGATATATTTAAAAAGAATAAAAATAAAACAACAAATTACGACCTGAAGAGGTAAATAATTACATGAAATATAAATGATCTCAATACACCAATTAAAATATAGGCTTTAAAAAAGTAGATAAAATATATTGCCTAGCTCTATACTATACATAAAAATGCCTTTAAAATATGATATAATAAGATTGGATTGAAAGGATAGAAAAATATATTTCATTTAAGTGGTCATCAAAGGAAAGCAGAACTGGCATATTAATATCATATAAAGTAGACTTTAGAGCAAAAAAAGTACAGGGAAAGAAGCGTTTTATAAGAGGGTTAACCCACACAGCAATTTCAGATAGGTGTGTATTGAACAATAGAGCTTGAAAATATGTGGACCAAACTGACAGATTTACAGAAAAATACAAAATCTGCAATTAAAGGTTTCAGTGCCCACTCACCAATTCATAGAGCAACTAGGGAGAGATAAGCAAGAAAATAAATTTAACAGCACCCTCAGTTACAGGATCTAATCATTATTTATAAAACACTCTACCCAACAATAACAAAATACACATTATATTTAAGTGCTCATATAGCATATACAAACATACACCATAACCTGGACCAAATTTAATAAACTATTAGCACATGCAATTCAAATACAGAAAGAATTATACACCATGATCAAGTGAGATTTGTTCCAGGAAAACAAGTCTAATTCCATATTTGAAAAATCAATAAATGTAAGCCACTCAATTAACAGACTGAAAAGAGAAAAAAAAAATCTTTATTGTATCAATAAATACAGGAAAAAGCATTTGTCAAAACTCAGCAAACATAAATGATAAAAAACCTCTCAAATGATAATATAGGGAAATGTCCTCAACATGATAAAGAGCACTTACACATAAACAGCTGCAGCTAACGTTATACTTAGTGAAATGCTGAGTACTTTCTTCCTAAGTCAGGATCAAGGAAAAGGTGTCCACTCTCACCATTCTTTCCAATATGCTGCTGGAAGTTTGAGCCAATGAAATAAGGCACAAAAAAGGAAACTAAATCATACAGATTGGAAAATGAAGAAGAAGTAAAACTGTCCTATTTACAGATGATATGATTGCCATCTGGGAGTCAAGATGAACATACATAAATAAAGTATATTTCTATCTGCTAGCAAAAATGTATGAACAATAAAATTAATAAAATAATGCCTTCTACAATCACTAGAGAGGGGATGAAAATGAAAACAGAAGATGGGGATAAAAATGAAACTAGAGAGGGGATAAAAACGAAAGGAACTTAGTTGAGTCAGAGTTACCTGAACACCAGGTGTGCTGGATGGTCCATTAAAGCAACAGGTTTATAAAAGCAGCAATCTACACTAATAAAAAACAAACATGCAAGTTGACCGTACCTCCGCTACACCCACCAGCCAATCAGGAGTGAGTATGCAAATTAACCCAACAAAGATGGCAGCAGCCATGGTGCTAGAGCAAGCAGGAGGCTTGGGTTGCCCCCGGTGATGAAGGAAGCCAAGCTTCCCACCTGCCCTGGCCAGCTCTGGCCACTGCTCAAGGCTACAAAGTTTCAATTATAGAAGATAAATGAATCCCAGATACCTTCTTCCAGCCGGCCCTGGCCTCCACTCAAGGAGGCACTGAAAAAAAAAATAAGAAAAGGAGGGGCTGGGAGGCTGGATCGCCAGGGGTCGTGGCCAGCCTGAAAACAGCCCTCAGCCCCTCACCCAGGCTGGCCAGGTACTCCAGCGGGACCCCCCCCCAACCCTGAAGGGGCTGTGGCCAGCTTGAAAACAGCCCTCAGCTCCTCACCCAGGTTGGGCACGCTCCCCCAGGGGACCCTCACCTCATGGGGGCGTGGCTGGCATGCAAACCACCACAGGCCCCTCGCCGAGGCTGCCCGATGCCCCAAGGGAACCCCCACCCTGATTGGAGACACCCTTCAGGGAAAACCAGCCAGCCCCCATCCATGCACCAGGCCTCTATCTATACTAATAAAAGGGTAATATGCTAATAAGACTGGGAGACCTTCCAGGAGACCTTCTGGGCGTTCTTCTGGACAAAGCCATGGTGGCAGGGCCGAGGTAGAGGTGGTTAGAGGCCAATAGGAGAGGGCAGTTGTGGGTGATCAGGCCAGGATGGGACGGCAGGTTTGGGTCACCAGGCTGGTGGAGGGCGGGGCCATTGAGGGTAAGCAGACCAGCAGGGGGCCAGTTGGGGGTGAGCAGGCTGTCCGTGGGGGTTAGTTGGAGGTGATCAGGACAGCAGGGGTGGGCAGTTTAGAGTGAGCAGGCCAACAGGGCAGCAGTTGGGGGTGAACAGGCCAGTGGGGAGGGGAGGTGGGCATGAGCAGGACAGTACGGAAGGAAATTGGGGGTGAGCAGGCCAGCAGGGGGGAAATTGGGGGTGAGCAGGCCAGCAGGGGAGGCAGTTGGGGGCGAGCAGGCTGGCAGGCAGAGTGGTTAGGGGCAATCAGGCAGGCAGGCAGGCAGGTGAGCGGTTAGGAGCCAGCAATCCCGGATTGTGAGAGGGATGTCCGACTGTTGATTTAGGCCCGACCCCTGTAAACCAGCAATAGGACATCCTTTGAGGGGTCCCAGATTGGAGAGGGTGCAGGCTAGGCTGAGGGACACCCCCACCCCCCCGTGCATGAATTTCATGCACCAGGCTTCTAGTGCAAAAATAAAAGCAAGAGCCAAGCCCTAATCATTGACTGTGATAGTTTTAATCAATAGACTAAATTGGGTAAAGTGCACTCCCCTCCTGTTTCATTGTCCTACCCCGGGGATCTGTTCCAGCACCCATGCGGGTGGAGCCTCATTTCTGGGAGTCGTGAACAAAAGGTCCCTGCTGCTTGATGAACCTGCAGACTGGGGGCAAGGGAATGGGGAAGTGACTAACTGAATACTGAGTCTAAGTGGAGGAAAAGTTCTACAACTTCCCCCACCTGCTCTGATAAGGAGGTTTTGGCAAAGGTGCCAAAGAAAGGCCTCACCCATGGCCCTAGATTATAGGCCTCCCAGGAAGGGACCTGGACTAGGAATGTGGGTGTGTAGGAAGGTGTCTGGACCAGTGGCCTGAGTTCTTGACTGCAGCTTTCTTCAGACGCAGCAATGTTCCTGCTGTGCATTGTCTGGTATGAGGAGGGCAGCTTTCCCCTATGAGACCTGCTAGGGAAAGCTGTGGAATAGCCTATGCTCAGACCACAAAAATCACATATAGAATATTGTCCAGAATCCAGACTCCTGAAAAGAAAATAGTACTTAAGCATAAAAGCATATGCAGGGCTTGCATGCTGAAAACTCGATGGAAGAAATAAATGATCTAAATAAGTGGAAAGGCATACCATGTTCATGCTCATTGGAAGACTCAACATAGTTAAAATGTCAATTCTCCCAAAACTGATATATCATTTTAATGTAATTCCTTATATAAAGACAGATGATTATAACATTTATATGGCAAAGCAAAGGACTAGAGTAGCAAATATTTTTTTAAAAAGGAATGAAGTGAGAGTCTACCACTTATTACATAGATTATTATATAACTACAGTAGTCAAGACTGAGTTGCATTAACAGAGTAACAGACACACAGATCAATGGGGGGAAAAAAGATTCTAGAAATAGACCCACCCAAAGATGCTTAAAAGGCATATTGTTGCCAAAGATGCAAAGCAACTCAATGGAGGAATGATAGCCCTTCTACAAATGGTGCTGGGTTAATTGAATATGTCTGATGGAAAAATGAACTCTGACTTCAGTATCCTATTTTATGCAAATATTAACTCAAGGTGAATCATAGACATAGGTACAAAAGAGAAAACTATAAAACATTTAGACAAAAACATAGGAGAATCTTTAGTATAAGACTAGGTAGGAGGAGAAACCAAGATGGCGGCATAGTAAACACCTGAACTTTCCGCCTCGCACAACCACTTTAAAACTATAACTAAAAGACAAAACAGACATCATCCAGAACCACAGAAAGGCTGGCTAAGTGGAAATTCTACAAGTAGAAGGGAAGAGAAAAGCACACTGAGACTCAGAGGAGCTGCGGAAGTAAAGTGCAGAGGTAGGAAGGCACACACACAGAGAGGGCTGGCAACTGAGTACGCTGCTGGCTTTTTCAA
Organism: Cnephaeus nilssonii; assembly: GCF_951640355.1. Classification (NCBI taxonomy): domain Eukaryota; kingdom Metazoa; phylum Chordata; class Mammalia; order Chiroptera; family Vespertilionidae; genus Cnephaeus; species Cnephaeus nilssonii. The sequence continues at coordinate 67,316,346 of NC_137086.1, read as the reverse complement.
TCCGCAGGGAGACACAAGCTCCCAACTGCTCTGAACTACAGTTCCCGGTGAGACTCTGGGGACCCAGACTCATATGGGGAGAAACTGGACTGTATGGCAGCGGGTGAAACTCAAGGGCGGCTTTCTCTCAGAGGTGCTTGCAGTGATTACCACTGGACACTGAGACCCAGGGGCCTCTTAGGGCAGGGCTGACGGGAAGCCATTGCTATTTGCTCTGCCCTGAGACTCCGCCCCATCCAAGCTGTTCACAGAGGCTTTTGCATATGAATGGCCTGGTTCCTTGAAATCTAAACTTACCTAACAAACTGCAGCTGAGTGAGAGAGACCCAGAACATCCAAAAGAAGGCCCAAGGCCCCATAGCAGCTTGTATTGCTTCACAGCTGGGCCTCATCTGAGCACCTCCAAAACCCAAAGAAAGAAGAGGAATCTGCAGATCTCTCCATAGCTCCTGCTGGGTGGCCTCAGGCAGAGGCTAAATTAGCACCTCCTTGGAGATCCAAGAGCCAATGTACCCAGTGGACAGAGTGGGACCATCCAGATTACAACTCCTCAGATCCATAAGGGACACCCTCAGGGGGCAGACTCAGTGAGCACTAAAGCCCCCCTGAAGCAAGTCTTGCCTCATAAGGGTGTCTCCAGCACAGTAGTTCTCCCATCATAGACACAGCTGATCCTCACAGCCAATTGGCCTGGAGGTCAATTTCCCCCAGTGATACCAACAACAATCAAGGCTTAACTACAACAAGGCTGTGCACACAGCCCACAAAGGTGTGTACCAAGAGTGTCCACCTCAGGTAACTGGGGAGGCTGAGCCACTAGGCCCTATAGGACATCTAGCACACAAAGCCACTCTATCAACTCAGGGAAGCAGCCAAAATGCAGAAACAAAGAAACAGGTCACAAATGAAAGAAATGGAGGAAAGCAAACTACTGGATATAGAGTTCAAAACCACAGTTATAAGGTTTTTCAAGAATTTTCTAGAAAAGGCCAATAAATTTAGTGAAACCCTCGAGGATATGAAATTAAGCATACACTGACTGAAATAAAAAATAATATACAGAGATCCAACAGAAGACTAGAGGATCACAAGAATCAAGTCAAAGATTTGAAATACAAAGAAGCAAAAAACACCCAACTGGAAAAGCAAAAAGAAAAAAGAATCCAAAAATATGAAGATAGTGTAAGGAACCTCTGGGACAACTTCAAGCGTATCAACATCCAAATTATGGGAGTGTCAGATGAAGAGAAAGAGCAAGATACTGAAAACCTATTTAAAGAAATAATGACAGAAAACTTCCCCCACCTGGTGAGAGAAATACACTTACAAGTCCAGGAAGCGCAGAGAACCCCAAACAAAAGGAATCCAAAGAGGACAACACCAAGAAACATCATAATTAAAATGCCAAGAGCAAAAGACAAAGAGAGAATGTTAAAAGCAGCAAGAGAAGAACAGTTAGTTACCTACAAGGGAGCACCCATACAATTGTCAGCTGATTTCTTAACAGAAACTCTGCAGGCCAGAAGGGAGTGGCAAGAAATATTCAAAGTGATGAACAGCAAGAACTTATAATCAAGATTACTCTACCCAGCAAATCTATCGTTCAGAATTGAAGGTCAGGTAAGAGCTTCACAGATAAGAAAAAGCTGAAGGAGTTCATCTCTACCAAACCAGTATTATATGAAATGCTGAAAGATATTCTTTAAGAAGAGGAGGAAGAAGAAAAAGGTAAAAATAAAAATTATGAACAACAAATACATATGTATCAACAAGTGAATCTAAAAATCAAGTCAATAAAAAATCTGATGAACAGAATAATCTGGTGAATATAATAGAATCAGAGGCATAGAAATGGAGTGGACTGACAATCTTCGGGGGGAAGGGGTGTGGGAGATGTGGGAAAAGACTGGACAAAAATTATACACCTATGGATGAGGACAGTGGGGGGGGGGGGTAAGGGCATGGGGGTGGGGTGGGAACCGGGTGGAGGGGAGCTATGGGGGGAAAAAGAGGAACAACTGTAATAATCTAAACAATAAAGATTTTTTTTTAAATCATAAAAAAAAGACTAGGCAGGGTTCTCAGACTTTATACCAAAGAGTTATTCCATAAAAGGAAAAATTAAAAGAAAAAAACACAAAACGCTGAACTTCATCAACATTAAAAATATTTTCTCTGTGAAAACCCCCAGTAAGAGAAATAAAAGAACATCTGTGGACTAGAAGATAATATTTGCAGACCACATAGCTAACAAAGGACCAGTATCTCGTATGCATAAAGAACTCCAAAAAATAACTCCTTACTTAACAGAAAAACAACAGTCCATCTAGAAAATGGGCAAAAACATAGATAGATTTTGCGTAAGAGTATAAAAAGAAGACAAGCACATGAAAAGATGTTCACCATCATTAGCCACTGGGATATGCCAATTAAACCCACAATGAGATATCACAATGCACTTATCAGAATGGCTGAAATAAAATACCCTGACAACATCAATGCTAGCAATGATGTGGAGAAAATGAATCATTCATACATTTCTGGCGGGGATGTAAAATGATATAACCACTCTGGAAAACAGTCTGAAGATTTCTTAAAAAACTAAACACTACACATGATGCAGTAATTTCATTACTGGGCATTTATCCCAAGAATTTAAGTCTTATGTTCACACAAACGTTAATGCAAGAATGTTTGTAGCAGCTCCATTTATAATAAGTCACAAACTGGAAACAACTCACAAGTCCTCCAGTGGTTGAATGGCTAAGCAAACTGATACATCATGCCATGCGCTACTACTCAGCAGTAAAGAAAAGAAATAATTGATGCAGACAAAAATCTGCATACATTTCCAAAGAATTATGCTGAGAGAAAAAGAAAAGGTTACATGTTATAGGATACCATTTATACCTCATTCTCAAAATAAAACGTTACAGAAATGGAAAGTAGATTAGTGGTTGGCAGGAGTTAAGAATGGTGCAGAGGTGGATGGAAGTGGGTGCGGTTCTACAAGAGCAGCATGAGGGATTCTTATGATGATGGAAATGTTTTGTACCGTAACTGTATCAATGTCAATGCCTTAGTTTTGATATTTTGTAGTAGTTTTTTAACATATTACCACTGGGGGAAAGTTGGAAAAGATTAGGGCATTATCTCTGCATTGTTTCTTATACCTATACTAGAAGCCCGGTGCATGAAATTCGTGCACGGCGGGGGGTTGTCCCTCAGCCCAGCCTGTACCCTCTCCTATCTGGGACATCCCTCTCACATTCCAGGACTGCTGGCTCCCAACTGCTTGCCTGCCTGCCTTCCTGATTGCCCCTAACCGCTTCTGCCTGCCAGCCTGATCACCCCCTAACCACTCCGCTGCCAGCCTGGTTGATGCTTAACTGCTCCCCTGCTAGCCTGTTTGCCCCCAACTTCCCTCCTCTGCCAGCCTGGTCACCCCTAACTGCCCTCTCCTGCAGGGTTGATCACCTCCTACTGCCCTCCCTTGCAAGCCTGGACCCTCTCAACTGCCCTCCCTTGCAGGCCTGGTCCCTCACAACTGCCCTCCCTTGCAGGCTGGGTGCCTCCCAACTTCCCTCTCCTGCTGGCCATCTTGTAGTGGCCATCTTGTGTCCACATGGGGGCAGGATCTTTGACCACATGGGGGCAGCTATATTGTGTGTTGCAGTGATGATCAATCTGTATATTACTCTCTTTTTAAAAAAATATATTTTATTGAGTTTTTACAGAGAGGAAGAGAGAGGGATAGAGAGCCAGAAACATCGATGATAGAGAAACACCGATCAGCTGCCTCTCGCACAACCCCCACCAGGGATGTGCCCGCAACCAAGGTACATGCCCTTGACCGGAACCGAACCCGGGACCCCCCCAGTCCGCAGGCCGACGCTCCATCCACTGAGCCAAACCGGTTTCGGCAATAGATTACTCTTTTATTAGATAGGATAGAGGCCTGGTGCACGGGTGGGGGCCAGCTGGTTTGCCCTGAAGGGTGTCATAGATAAGGGTGGGGGTTCCCTTGGGGTGTGGGGCGGCCTGAGCAAGGGGCCTGTGGTGGTTTGAAGCCGGCCACGCCCCCTGGCAACCCAAGGGGAGGCCCTGGTATCTGGAATTTATTTTCCTTCTACAATTGAAACTTTGTAGCCTGGAGCGGGTGAGCCCGGCCAGGGTGTGCGGAAAGCTTTGCTTCCCCTGTTGCCGACAGCAACCCTGGCCTGCTCTCTCAAGCTCCATTCTGCCGCCATTTGTTTGAATTTGTTTTCCTTCTATAATTGAAACTTTGTAGCTTGAGTGGAGGCTTAGGCCTGACAAGGGCAGGCGGAAAGCTTGGCTTGATCTGTTACCTGGGAAACCTTGCTCTCTGTGGATGTAGCCATCTTGGATTGGGGTTAATTTGCATGTTCGCCCTAATTGGCTGGTGGGCGTGGCTTGGCTGGTGGGCGTGGCTTATGTAGCAGCGGAGTGATGGTTAATTTGCATATTACCATTTTATTAGAGAGGATGTGAATTTATAACTTCTCACTGAAACGTTTAATTAAAAAGTATCTGTTCTTGCCCTGACCAGTTTGGCTTGGTGGATAGAGCATTGACCTGTGGACTGAAGGGTTCCGGGTTCGATTCTGGTCAAGGGCATGCATCTTGGTTGCAGGCACAACCCCAGTAGGAGGTGTGTGGGAGGCAGCTGATCGATGTTTCTCTCTCATCGATGTTTCTAACTCTCTATCCCTCTCCCTTCCTCTCTGTGGAAAATCAATAAAATATATTTTAAAAAATGAATAAAAAGTATATGTTCTTAACATTTAGTAACACTCTATACAGAATTACAGTTCTATAATTAATGATATACTTTTTCACTTAAATAATTTCCAGTGGAAACATTGATAACTCAGGGTCCACTGATAACCATTTGTTGAAAATTTACACCTAATGAGTTTTCCTTTTGTGTATATCATAGGTAGCAGGGATATGTGGGGTGTGTGTGTGTAACTTAAAATATGATGGATGTCAGGGTGTTATATGGCTATTTCTTGGGTCATACTTTCACAGAACAGATTAAAATGTCTTTGCATTTTATAGTTTATGTCTCTTTAGAGAGCACTGTCTTACTATTATTTTGTGATATCTCTTTTACATTGTGGATGAGCTATAAATTATTAAATCATTTTATTGCTAAATCAGTGGTCAGTTATAATAAAAATAATTTGTTTCAGAATCTAATAGCAATTCCAAATAAATATTCTAATAATAAGTTCTTCTACAACGTTAGGATTTTTTCATCCTGTATGAGCTGCATCATTAAGATAAATACTTAGAATCCCAACAAGGAGGATGAAGGAGATACCATATGTGTGATACTTACTAAAGCGCCAGATAGCATAGGCTCAGTTTTCCATTGCTTCTCCATGCTAGTCCTCATTAGTAATGTGGTGGTCGTTATTATTTCTATTTTATAGCAAAGAAATTTAAATTTAGCAAAATTGAATTTTTACTCTCGGTCAGACAACTAATAAATACAAAAGTTAGAATTTCAAAATCCACAGTCTTTCAATATATCCGACTACTTCTCAAATAGTGGAATAAATAACTAAGATGGTTAAATTATGTTATGTTTACATTTTTAAATATTTTTAGTCTTAGTTATATACACAGAAGAAATATTTAGAAAACTAAAACTGTGTCAGCAGTTATTTATCCCAATCAAATGATTTCAGTTACTAAAAATGTATTGGTATTTTCCCTATTCATTCCTGAACAACATCTGCTAAAATACTATCTGACAAAGATATTCTCTTTTTTCTAGATTTTTCTCAATAGTGTCCTTATTTTGTGGATACTGCTGAAAATAATCCTCCAGTCATTCTTCTGCCCCCTAAAAAGCTTGGCTTCAGCACGTCACTCGTGATTTATGGCTTTTCACTACTTGGCATCATCAAGGGAGTAGCATATACACTTGCCCTCAGGAAGTGAGAAGGAAGCAGAAATACAAATTGCATGGTTGATTGGCCTGCTTCTGGTTAGGTAGGACCCACTTAATATAAATCACTTTTCCTTTTTTTTTTTTTTCTCACTTGTTCTATCACTAAAATAAATCTTTTTGTTGGGGGGGGGGGCAGGGCTGGATGCATTGCTTCATTATACTTTTAAAATATAATTAAGTGTTTACTTATGTGATGTAGACCCAAAGTGGTACAGCAGTCCAGATGGGAGGAAGTCCAATTAGGTTAGTATGTGTGTGAGCACAGGCCAGGTTGGAAAGTGTCTCCTGCTCAGAGAAAGACACCAATCTTGGTGGGGGAAGTGACTGGGCCACGTTTATTGGGCAAGAGAAGGAACTAGAATGGCCCACCGCAGAGGTGGCATGTTGAGGGGGAAAATAAGAAAACGTTAGTAAGTCGGAGTATAGAGCACTGTGGGAACAATCCAAAATATTTCAGTACAAATGAATATGCACAGTAGAGGTTACATCTTATTATTTTCTGGGCACCAGTCGAGAGGAGCAGTGCCATCATTGCTGGAGATACATTGCTAGTGGTTTCTTCTCTTTTTGTGGTGCTTTCTTTGGGAGCTGTCTCTCTGCCATTTCTGCACTTGGTGCACTCAGCAGCATCTGAAGGAGAAGCTGCTTTACAGATGGTGGAACTCAGGGTCACCAAAGTGAAGGATCCTGTCCACTCGGTTCCAGGGAGAATCTGCAACTGCTATCTCACTGCATTCCTCATGAGGCTGTGTAGTGGACGCATTCTGACGGTTTTCCCTCCTGCCTCCACCTGCCACCATGCAAAGCTTCCCCACTTCCATTGCCTGGTTCAGGGAAGCCAAATGGAAAGAAAATAAAAGGGAAATAATATGCCCCTGCCTACTATTTGCCTCTGGCTTGGAAACATCGTAAGCCTTATGTGTAAGTTACTATTCATCTCTTTCACACACACCCATGCTCACACACACATGCACACACGCACAAGCACATGCACAATAATAAAGCGGAAAGAGTAACATGTTTCCTCACGAATGCACACCTGCTAGTGAAAGCTAAATGGTGGACTCAGATCTGCTATATTCTTCCAAACTGTTTTTTCTCAAAGCTATTTGGGAAGTGTAGAAATGGAACAAAAATGTTCTTGATATAATTGAATCTACGTAAAATCGGTATTATAAAGAATCTAAAACTGCTCTGGCCAAATGGCTCCATTGGAGCATTGTGCTGTGCATCAAAACCGGGTTCAGTTCCCAATCAGAGCACATGCCTAGCTAGGTTGCAGGTTCAATCCCTGGTTGGGGCATGTACCAGAGGCAAATGATTGATGCTTCTCTCTCTCATTGCTCTCTCATTGATCTCTCTCTCTCTTTCCCGTTTCTCTTTCTCTAAAATCAATAAAAACATATCCTTGAGTGAGAATTTAAAACAAAACAAACAAACAAAAAACAAACCCTCAAGCTAAGATAAATAATCTGCTCATGGTCCCAGAACTAACAAATGGAAGCATTGATAGGCAAGGGTTAACCATCCAGATACTGGGTAAGGGGCTTGTGGTCTTTTACATTATTCCACATTATTAAAAACTTTTTTGTTGTTTCCACTGCATTTATTACTAATATAAAAAACATTAAAAACAACAATTTTCAGTTCTCCAATGGCTCTCACCCTCCCTCTTGTCCACACAACTCCTGACTCTTGTCCTCAGGGCCAGTTCAAGACTGTGTCTGCTCATTGTGGTTTTCACAGGGGACCTCTGCGAAGAGCTGACTTGGGGTCACCAGGCTTCCCACTGGCCATGGGGGCAGGGCCCAGAAGGCTGGGTGGTCCCGCAGGCAGCCCATCGCCTTCGTTCCCAGCCTCTCGGGCAACTGGGGCGGCGGCTGCAGCTGAGTCACTGATTCCCTTTGGGCATCGCGGCGGCGGCCTATTAAAAACTTTCACGTTGAAGTTTCTGAATAGCACACATGTTCCCTAAAGCCTTTGGTGGCATTACTCTTAAGGTTACCAGTCATTCTGCATTTGCCAAAGTAGCCACTGTTATCAGAAGTTATTCAATCAAAGACCTAGAAAATCATATAAAGATATAGCATAGTGTTTTACCAGGCTGAAATCTCCAAAGCACTCACAGCATTGGAGTGAAAGGAATTTGCATTGGCTTCAGTAAGCTGCCTGCCATATGGTACAGATTAGATAGATGACATTTTTGGCACAAGAGTTGGTGGTGGTGATGGTAGCTTTAGTAATGGGTATGGTTGTCATTTAGTTTCCTCTCAAAGTTATCTATGTGCAGGAGAGAAAGTTATGCCCCTGAAAAAATCAGATATTGGGGTCATAAGAGGGAAAATGAAACTGAAAAGCCCATTTAGTTTTCAGTTACGTTTTGGCTTATTTTTACATGTATCTCCATTGGTGAGTTGGTATGTTCTTATGGGAGAAATATTGGATGAATTTAATTTTAGAGACTCTTCAATTATCATTGTAACTGCTTAGGACAATATAGATGCTCGAGACAAAGAAACAAAACTTAAGGACACATTCTATTTATAGTTGTTAATGCCTCGTATATGGCAATAAGTAAATGGACCTTTAAAAGTTACGGCTGACAATATTCCCTCCCTGGGGAATCCAGCCACAACAGTCACCAAGTCTATTCCTAACACATCGACTCCGGTTACAGAATACTAAGATCACAAATGGTTGCAGAGCCGAGAGAGTGTCACCTCCAGTCTCTCCTCCTTTTGTTCGTTATCTTCAAGCTACCCTTCTTCTTTCCCCTCTTTACTCTACCATATGTATGGTTCCTACTCTACTTGGTCTTTTCCATGATCTGAGTTATAATAGCGACCCATCTAACCTCAAATGTCAGAAGCTCTCTGGAGAAAAGTCTAGCCAGGATGTCTCTCTGTGAGCAAGATCCTGCAAGTTATGTCCAGAGACTTCCAGACACTCTTCCACTGCTATCTGCTTTGCATTGGTATTTTTCTTGTATCACTAGATTTCTTTAAACTCTTGGTGCCAGTATCTATAATGTCATATAATAAAGAGGTAATATGCAAAATGACCGTCACTCCAACACACAAGATGGCTGCCCCCATGTGGACACAAGATGGCCTCCACAAGATGGCCGGCAGGGGAGGGCAGTTGGGGGCAACCAGGCCAGCAGGGGAGGGCAGTTGGGAGGGACCAAGCCTGCAAGGGGAGGGCAGTTGGGAGGGACCAGGCTGGCAGGGGAGGGCAGTTGGGGGTGATCAGGCTTCAGGGGAGGGAAGTTAATGGCAACCAAGCCTGCAGGGGAGGGCAGTTAGGGGCAATTGGGCCAGCAAGGGAGCAGTTAAACATCAATTAGGCTGGCAGGGGAGTGGTTAGGAGGTGATCAGGCTGGCAGGCAGAAGCAGTTAGGGGCAATCAGGCAGGCAGGCAGGCGAATGGCTGGGAGCAAGCAGTTCTGGATTTTGAGAGGGATGTCCTACTGCCCTTGAGGGATCCCATATTGGAGAGGGTGCACACACATCCCCCGTGCTGGGCTGAGGGACACACACATCCCCCATGCACAAATTTCATACACCGGGCCTCTAGTACAGAAATAAAAATAACACCTATGCTATCTAGTTTGTATAGTCATTGTTGACAAGTATAGGTTTTTGAGTTACACATCTGGGTCAATTTCTGAGTTACCAGATACATGATATTTGGTAAGTTGCCTGAATCTTGTATGGCTCTATCTACAAAATAACACGCAATAAAAGTATCTAACTCCTAGGCTTATTTTAAGGATTCATTAAGAAGTTACACTTGACATACTTAGCACTGTGCTAAGTATTTGTGCACAGAGTACTTTTGCAAAGTGCTAAGTGTTGGCACTGTACTGAGTACAGTCAATAGACAACAACAGCACACTCCAAAGGTGTTCATGTCCTGATACCCCAAGCCACTGAACATGTGACCTCACATGGTGAAAAGTGTTTTTCAGGTGTAACCCAGGTAAATATCTCGAAAGGAAGAGGCCTTCCTGGATTATCTGAGAGGACCCAACATAATAACAAGGATCTTTATAAAAGGAGAGCATGAATATCAAGGTCATAAAAGGATGAGATGTGACAAAGGGGTTGGAGTGATGCACTTTGAAAGTGGAGGAATGTGAGCCTATTGTAAAAACCATTATAAGCAAAGAAACTGCCTTCCCTGGAGAGTGCAGAAGGAACACAGCTCTGCCAACACCTTGCTTTTAGCCCGTTAGACCCATCTAAGACTTATGAACTCCAGAACTGAAAGGATAATATGTTTATGGTGTAAGCCTCTAACTGTGTCATAAGTGGTTATAGCAGTAAGCGGAAATGAGTACAATTGGAAATGGCAGAACTGGAGAAGGAAGAATGTAACTAGACTCCATGTTTGCCCTTCTATTAGCTGTTCCCATTCGAGCCTGGCTCCTAATCTCCTTGGCCACCCACCAAAGAGAGAGAAGGTGGCAAAGAGTGAGGGAGAACAGAAAAGTGATTTTGTTGGATTAGAGAAGGTATTCTACAGCTTTCTTTAAGAGAAGAAATTAAAGTCATGAAATTAATAAATAAACTACCACCAACAACAAAATCTTGAAAGAAGAAAACCAAAATATTCTTTGTTTTATTTTTCCACAATATGAAATCTAAATCTCGTTCATTCCTTAACTCAATAACCACCAGCGTTTTCCCTAGTCCAGTGATGGCAAACATATGACACGCGTGTCAGCACTGACATGCGTAGCCATTTCTGATGGCACGTGGCCGCTAAGGCGGCCGCATGCCGAGGATGAAACATTTGCTGCTCCTGAGGATGAAACACTTGCGAAATAATGTTTTTTCCTCAAAGTGACACACTACCCGAGTTATGCTCAGTTTTTTGGTGAAGTTTGACACACCAAGCTCAAAAGGTTGCCCATCACTGCCCTAGTCCATTTCAATAGAAAAAAATTTCTTGCCACTATCTCATGCTCAACATGTTCAAATCAAACTTATCTCCTTTCCACCTGTAAAATAAAATCCTACAAAACAAATAATAACTTTATCTTATATGCACATTTTTGAAAAATTCACATAGTGTCTCAAATTTTTAAATGCAAAATTATCTTCAAACACTTCATCACATTTACTACTCATTATTTTATCAGATATATGTATCTTGAATTGGTCTCTCCTCCTTATCCCATCACCTTTTGCCTTAAATGTCTTACTCAAACTGCAGGTCAATCTCTGCTCCCTTCAACTGGCAACCCTGCTGCCCTCCTCACCATCCCAACCCAATTGTGATCTTTCGAGAGGATATTTGATGACAGAGAATGTTAAAGCTTGAGCAGCATAAGAAGAGCAACCAGATGAAAGGAAAGAAGTCTTGGCTGTAAAGCAAGTAGGACTGTCAATGCAGGAAAAAGAGAGGCCTGGGGATGGTGGCAATCAATATTAGATACAGGGACATGGATCAAATGAATACAATGAAAGCAGTTCTCTCACTGAAAATGGAGTTGTACATAAAGTGTAAACACTAGAAAAGATGCAGGAATGTTGGATAGGAAAGAAGACATCAATGCTAACACATTATTTTCAATGTAAATAACTAGATGTAGACACACTAGATGCCCAGTGCATGAAAATTCATGCACTGGAGCGGGGGTCCCTCAGCCCGACCTGCCCCCTCTCACAGTCCAGGAGCCCGTAGGGACGGGAGGCAACCCGGCAATCAGGGGAAGGTGATTGCCCCATCACATCTCTGCTGCTGCCACTGCCAATAGCGCAAGCCTCGGCAGGCCCTGGTTACCTGAGCCTCAGGCGGCCCTGGACAGTTGGGCAGCCACTATCCGAAGCTTGCCTGTGCCTTGGGCCAGCCCTGGGCGGCTGGGGGGTGAGGGGACTGGGGGACTCCGGAGGCAGGTGCACGGAGTGGCTGGGCCCACCTGGGGGCAGGCCTGGCCTTGCCACATGCCTGCTGCCCCAGCAAGGCTGAAGGGACTGGCCACTGCCATCTTGTGGCTGTGGGCACCGCCATCTTTGAGAGCACGGCAGTCAATTAGCATATTCCCTCCTTATTGGCTATGGGTGTTGCCATCTTTGTGAAAATGTGAGGGTCAATTAGCATATTCCCTCTTTATTAGATAAGATAGCCTTGGATATATGTGTGTGTCTGTCTATTGTGGTTTCCCATCCAACGACAGAGCCTGGAAGAAGTACTACCCCAAGACCAATGTGCATTCCTAGAACCGAGATCTTAATTTCTCAGCACTATGCTACTGGTCAGAGCATCTTAGAGAAATGACTGAATCCAGTGCTAAGGCAGAAAAAGCATAAGATTAACGTGACACATCTTCATGCCCCTATGCACGGAGTGCTCAAAATTTGATTCCAACTTGTCAAAAACTCAGAAACATCTCTCAAGGGCCAGCTATGATACAACTCTACTGTCCAAAGAAAAATTATCATAAAGTAGTTATTACCCTTTGATTCAATTAGAAATCAATATATCTATCTGACTTTAAACAAATAAATACATAAATCAACATTTGAGAAGGAATGTGATATTTATATAGTCTCAAAATATTTTCTCCAACATGTTTGTTACATTGCTCAGAGAAGACAGAGTTACTTTATACGGAAGCATGCTGAGAAGTGGCACCTGGATCAGGGCCCAGAGTCAACATCCCCAGCCCTGGGGGCAGCTGGACTGTGTGCATCTGACAGCAGCCACGTGGCTCTGGCCAGAGCTGCACAGCATGGGTCCAAACATGAAGAGCATGAGAGAGAAACCCAAAGTGAGGACATTTTGCAGAATAACAGTCCTAAAATATGTGAATGTGTCAAATTCATAAAAATCAAGAAAAGGCTGAGGAAATATTCCAGATTGAAGGAAGCTAAAGAACATAATAACTGTGTCTGGGTTGTGGGGGGGGGGGGGGAGACAATGGGAGGATGACACATATGTAATACATTAATCAATAAAGAAAAATTAAATTAAATTAGAAAAAGAACATAACAACTGAATACAACACATTTTTAAACTCGATCCTTTTGTTAAAAGTGACATTTTGAGGACCTTTGGCAAACTATTGAACAGTCTGCCAATTAAATGCTAAGAACATATCCATGCTAATTTCCTAATTCTGACAATAATGTTGGAGTTACGTAAGAGAATGTCCTTATTTGTAGTGTATGCACACTAAAATAATCGGTAGTAATGAGGCTTTATATCAGAAATTTACCCTTAAAAGATTCAGGGGAGAAAATGTTTTTGTACTGTACTTGCGCTTTTACTGTATGTTGGATATTTTTTTCAAAGTAAGTGTTTTTTAAAATGTTTGATGAACTACTAATGCCCATGGACATAATTCCACTGCATTAACACGTCATTCCCATTCAGTCCTTTCTTACTATTTTTTTTCTGAAATATTTTCTTTTTCTACGTTCATGTTGGTTGATTGTGAGCTTCTAAGATGAACACCTTGGTGTAGGGTCTTAACTTTTCCAGGGCCTTAGAGGAAAAGTAATTGGGTAAAATCTTGATAGGCTTAGCTTACAAGGTTTAGATGACAAGAAAAGAGTGAAAAAAAGGAACTGGAAATCCTGCCTTGCAACAGAAAAAATGTTGTGTCTGGCAACTGTTTCTAAAAACCCACTAGACTACCCACATACAGGAACTGAATAAATCACCTTTCCTCAAGAGGCCACATTCTTTGTGATTTTATATTTTTATCATGATTCACACACATTTTTATTCTGATAATACAAAATGTCTGCCCATCTTTTATGATCATCTATCATTCTAGGGCACAGTTAGAAAGTTTCTTCCGGATCCTTCCATCCGGCTTTGTACCTAGCTCCCCATGCCTTGCTGTAATTATTTGCTTACCAATCTTTCTCCTGCACTGGGATCTTAGTTCCTGGGGAATGAAAGTTAAGCCCTCAGTGATACTGCAGTGCTTGCTGCATTGTGAACATTTATTGGTAGTCATTGACTAACTAAAACAATGAATGAGTGAAGTCCTGAATGAATGATAAATTATTGGCAGAGCAGAGCTTAAATTATAGTGAAAAAGTTTTAACTCATTTTTCTCTTTATTACTTTGGCATTGTGTGGTTTGTGAAAGAGTATCGATACTGGATTTTTGTGTACTTTTGTAAAGATGACTATCCTTTATTAGTTTGTATTAATATTGTAATGCTTCAATATGGACACTTTGTTAGTAGTTAAAAACATTACTTCCTGGGAAGTTAATGATGATAATGGTGTGAATCAATGAAAGAAGAGAAATGGAGTATGAGCTGCTCTTAAAGATTAAAAAACTAAAACTCAAATCAGACCAATGGGATTTATCATGGTCATACCAGCCCTACTTTCTCCCACCTCTGTTTGTAGTAACAGTTAACATCCACTGACCTTTGTAACACTGGGAGGGAGAAGATTCATAGTGTGGCCTTTAGACAATAGTTTAGCGGGGAGGGAGAAATTCCTATAGATTTGTAAGTTTTTGCTAGTCATAATACCTCAAAAATTGCCAAAGATTTGTAAAGTAAAAACTTATTTGTAATTATATGTAAAATCATTATTAAAAATATGCTCCATAATTAGGAAAATATTTTATATCTCTCCTAAGATATAATTTTATATGTTTTTGGTTTTAAATCAATAGTTTTGAATAATCTTGTTTTCAATCTAGTTCTAATGGATAAATCTTCTACTATTAAATGTGATATAAAATATTTCATTATTTCAGTATTTTTGTCCTTTTAGCACACTTCACTAAAATGTGGTAAACATATAACATATTTTGATGCACATTGTGAATTATTTATATAAAATTAGATGAGATTTGATTTCAAAATGTGTATGTGAAGACAAACATCTTAGGTTTCCCTTTCTTTCTTTTTAACCTAAACCAGGTTCTAGGTATTAGAGGAATTTTTTTTTTTCATCAGAAACATGATATGCACCAAGTCTTTTGAAGTGAAAGCCTTCACATCAAGCTCAGGTGCCCCAACAGCACTGCAATGATGGAAACAAATAGGCACTTTGTCCCCGTGTAGATATTCCGAAGAAGCAGTGAAACATCTTTCATAACATCCTCCCATGAACCCCCTCGCCAGGCCAAGCTGCAAAATGCATAGATGGTAAACCAATGTCTGTCAAAAGTTTTAAAATCCAATTTTTAAGAAAGCTATCCCTTTGTGATGCATGTTCCCTTTTGGTTTTGAATTTATACGAATTAAATGCCAACTTCATGAATGTTATTACATGGTAGGGAGAGAATAAGAGTTTGGAGTTGTGGTTACTGATATCAGTTACTCCACTGATTTTTCTGTTTCATAGAGAATAATCATGTCCACCTGACTACCTCATAGAGTATGAAGATCAAACATAGGCAAACATTTTCTGTATTCTCAATTGCTTTTAAAAATAAAACTAAAACAGTTCAGAAAAAAAAGAGAAATCAACTTTACAAGCTGCTAACCAGAGCTCAGCAATCATTTGGAGAAACTGTGATTATGTTTTGGCAATAAAATGGCCTCCCCCCACTCATTCTTGCTTTTTTCAAATGTTCTTTCCACCATAATAAAGAGGGGCGGGATCGCCCCACTGTAAGGGTTTATCATCTCTCTTTGAATTAAGATGAGTGTGTTGGAAAAGAAAGGCTTCCAAGGGCACAGACAGTCTGGGGGGAGGTGCCACTAAGGTGACATTCCCCTCAGCCCTAACCTGGTCCTACTTGCCACCTCTGCTCCTTGGAGGCCGTCCCTTACACTGCCTTTACCTGTGGTATCTGCAGTGTCTGAATTGTTCTGCCTGTACCTGCCTTGTCACTCAAATGAGCACACACACATATACCTCCCCTAATCAATTTCTACCCATCTTAAAAACCCGATTAATTTATGAAATTATTCTTCACTAATCAGGGTTAGCACCCCTTCAACTATATAAATCTTTATAACACTATGTCCCTCCCATGTGACAGTTTTAAAAGTGTGTTATTTGTACTTGCATGATTATTTTATCTTTGATTTATAGCTGTATAAATTGTAATATCCATATGAACAATGACTTTGTTTTTGCTCATAAATACATCTACAGCTACAACTACTATCACCAAACAACAAATAAATATTAGTTGGGCAAATAAAGTTGAAACGACTGATGAACAAAAATAAAACCAGAGTCATAGAAACATCAAACAAATTGTCCAACCTATGAGGGAAGGCGAGGGGTGAGGGGGTAAGAGAGCAACCAAAGGACATGTATGCATGCATACGAGCATAACCAATGGACACAGATGGGCTTGGGGGTGAGGGCATGTTCTGGGAGGTGGGGCATCTGGGGAGAGATCAATGGGGGAAAAAAGAGACTTATGTAATACTTTAAACAATAAAGAATTTAAATTTAAAAAAATGGGTCCAGAAATACAGATACAATTAATTGTGTTCCCTGATAAACTCCTAATTTAAGCTAGAGGCTCTATTTCTGAGAAATATTCAACTACTACCAAAAAGAATAGAGAAATGGCCACTTTCTATATTGTGCTGGATTAGACAAATTTGAATTAAGGTGTGACAATAGGTAATTGAGTAAATGTATTAACTTTCCCAAATGAGTGCTTTGCTGATGCCTGGGACATTCCCTTTCTTACATTACAGAAAGAGCAAAAGAACATTTTTACAACAATGCAATCTTATGGCACACATGAAGAAAACAAGATCTAGTAACTTTTTAATTTTTTAATATTTTAATTTATTTATTGATTAAGGTGTTACATATGTGTCCTTATCCCCCCATTACCTCCCCACCCCCCCACTCATGCCCTCACCCCCCTGGTGTCCGTGTCCATTGGTTAGGCTTATATGCATGCATACAAGTCCTTTGGTTGATCTCTCCTCCTTCCCCCACCCTCCCCTACCTTCCCGCTTAGGTTTGATGGTCTGATCGATGTTTCTCTGTCTCTGGATCTGTTTTTGTTCATCAGTTTATGTTGCTCATTATATTCCATAAATGAGTGAGATCATGTGATATTTATCTTTCTCTGACTGGCTTATTTCACTTAGCATAATGCTCTCCAGGTCCATCCATGCTGTTGCAAATGGTAAGAACCCGTTCTTTTTTTTACGGCAGTGTAGTATTCCATTGTGTAGATGTACCACAGTTTTTTTAAAACAGTTTACTTGTTAAAGTTCCAACCAAGATGATGTCAATAAATGTGATACTCGAATGTGCCTACAACCACATTAAAATTACAACTAAACTACAAAACCACCACCACACAACTCTCTGAAATCTAGCTGAACAGAAGTCCTGCAACTAAGAATATAAAGAAGAAGCCATATCAAGTCTGGTAGGAGCAGTGGAGACTAGGAATCAACTTATCCCACACCCATATGTGGCAGATAAAAATCGGGAGTGATATCTTGGCTACAGAGGTACCCCCCCTGACAAATGAAGATCCACACCCCACACTAGGCCCCTCAGCCCAAGGTTCCAGTGCCAGGAATAGAAGCTTCTGGCTGTAAAAACCAGTGGGGAGTGTGGCTGACTGACATGGATGTTGCTGGAGTTCCAGACAGTTCCTCTTAAAGGGCCCGTGCATAGACTTACTCAGACTCACTCCCTCTGAACTCCAGCACTTGGGCAGCAGCTGGAAAGGCATTGGGCAAATATGGGGAGGAACTGAATTGTCTGGCATCAGGATGAGAGCTGGAGTGCCAGCTTTCTCCTAAACAGAAGTGTTGGCAGAGGCCAGTGTTCCTTTGATGATTTCTCGCTGGCAGGAGGGCACCATATCTGAGTCTCCATCAACCTGGCTCACATTGCTCAACCCACCCTATAAATTCCTTTAGACCCTGCCCACCCAATGCTTGGCCCACCCAAGCATTTTTCCATATGAATGGCCTGTCTTGGCGTATACTTCAGACTTTTCTAAAATCTTTTAAGCAAGCAGCATCTGGTCTCATTATGCCCTGTACCTCTCACTAAGTGACCACAGGTGTAGCACTAGCAGCAGCTAGCCTTGGTTCACAGCTTGGCATTTCCTGGACACTTCCAAGCCTAACATAAGTGGCAATAATCTGCAAACCAATTTGTAGCTCAAGCCAGGTGGCACTGGGCAGGACACAGGTGGCAGCTGACCTTGGCCTGCACCTCCCAGGAGACCCCAGTGTACCTGGTGGACAGCTTCAGACCATGCCAAAGCACCATCCAACCACCTCCGCAAGTGACAGATGCAAGGACACAAGAGCCCCAATGAAGAAAGTGCTGCTCCTGGGATTGGCCCATGCAAAGCTGATCCTCCTGTGGTCAGAGACAGTCTCATAGCCAATCAACCTGGGAGTTAATCTCTCCCATGGAGGTCCCAACACTAATCAAGGATCAACTATACCAAGAAGGAGTACACAGCCTACACTGGGGGAGCGGGGGAAGATACCTTAAGTGCTTAGCTTGGGTGATCAAGTACGCTGTTCCACAGGGCCCTACAGGACACCTACTACATAAATTAATTCTACCAAGCCTGGGAGATGTACATTGAAACAAACACAAACACAAGGAGGCTGTCAAAGTAAGGAGACAAAGAAATATGTCCCAAATGAAAGAACAGAACAAAACTCCAGGAAATGAACTAATCAAAATGGAGACAAGCAATCTACCAGTTGCAGAGTTCAAAATTCTGATTATAAGGACGCACAAGGAACTTAAGTGTAAAGTAGATAAAAACAAAGGCTATAAGGACCCAGAAATTACACTTCTGAGTATTTACCTGAAGAAACCCAAAACACTAAATCAAAAAGACATATACATCATATGTTCATTGGAGCATTATTTACAATAGTCAAGATATGGGAGCGACCTAAATGTCCATCAGGAGATGAATGGATAAATAATTATATGCATATATGTATAACTGATGGACACAGACAATAGTGTGGTGAAGGCCTGGGGGTTGGTGGATTGGGGCAGGGTAGAGGGAGTCCATTGGGGGGGGGTGGTGAGGGGACATCTGTAATACTTTCAACGATAAAAATAAATTAATAAAAAAGAAGTGGTGCATATGTACAATGAAATATGACTCAGCCATAAAAAAGAATGAAATCTGGCCATCTGCAACATGTATGCACCTAGAGGGTATTGTGCTGAGTGAAATAAGTCAGACAGAGGAAGACAAATACCATATGATTTCACTTGTATGTGGAATCTAAAAAACAAAATAAACAAGTAGAACTGAACAGAAACAGACTCTTAGATGCAGAAGACATTTGTTGGTTGCTGAATTGGAGGGGTTCAGGGATGGATAAAAGAGGTGAAGGGATTAAGAAGTATGAATTAGTAGTTATAGACTAGTAATGGGGATGTAAAGTACAGCATAGGGAATATAGTCAATAATGTAGTGATAACTACGCATGGTGTCAGATGGATACTAGACCTACTGGGGTGATCACTTAGTAAGTTTTATAATATACTAGAGGCCCAGTGTGCGATATGGCATGAGACCCAGACCTGCCACGCCAGTGGGACTCAGACTGACTCTTGCTGTGCCAGGAGGGACCCAGGACCCAGACTGACTCCCGCCATGCCAGACTGGATGCGGGACCCAGAGTCCAAGTCCCTGCCCACCCATGTGCGCTTCAAGTCCCTGCCCACCCATGCGTGCCTTGCCATGCATGCAGCCTCCTGGTGACCAGTCTTTGGTCGTTCCACCGTTACAGTGTCACAACCACAGGCCTTTTATAATATAGATAATCACTGGGTTGTATATCTGAAACTAATATAATATTGTCTGTCTACTGTAATTAAAATATTTAAAAACTAGAGGCCAGGTGCATGAAATTCGTGCATGGGTGGGGTTCCTAGGCCTGGCCAGAGATCAGGGCCAATTGGGGCCTTCCAGCTGCCAGCTGGGGCCTTCCTGCCAGCTACCAGCTGCCAGCCATGGTCTGCCAGATAGAGGAAGGGACCATGGGAGGTTGGATGGCTGCAGGAGGTTGGGTGTGGGAGCACTCTGACCACCAGGGAATAGCACCTGCATTGAGCATCTTCCCCCTGGTGGTCAGTGCATGTCATAGCGACAGGTCGTTTTGGTTGTTGTTCCGGTCATTCTGGTGTTCCAGTCTCTTAGGCATATATATATATATATATATATATATATATATATATATATATATATATATTTAAAGTAAAAACAGAAAGAAAGAAAGAAAACAAGTTGATCATTTAAACAGCAAAGGACTGTAAGTGGCAATATCTGACTCATTGCAGCATAAAGTATGGCAGCATAAAGTATGACAGACAAAGGTTTTAAAGGGGTTAGTAAACCCTGTGGTCCTTGAGTATGGAATAGTTGTTATGCAGGGAGCACCACTGATATTGAACATGAGAGGATCGAGTTTAGAACCAAGAATGCCAGGCAATGACCATATGATCTCACTTATACATAGAATCTAAAAAACAAACAAAAGCCAAGCTGTAGATACAGAGAACAGATTGGAGTTTCCCAGAGGTGAGAGGTGGGGGTGAGTCATACAAAAGGTACACCTTCCATTTAGAAGGTAAATAAGCCCTGGGGATGTGATGTACAGCATGGTGACTAGAGTTAATCATATAGTATTGTATATTTGAAAGTTGTTAAGAGAATAGATCTTAAATGTTCTCATCATAAAAAGTAATTTAACTATGAATGATGATGCATGTTAACTACAGTAATTTTGGGGATCATTCACAATAAATACAAACATAAATCAAGAAGAAAAAAAAAACAGTTTACCCTTAAATATTAACCCAGTGAAGTGGCATTTATAATCAACTACTGTTGATAAATGATTAAAAAAACAATAGTTTATGCCAATCTATAGATAATGCAAACTAACTAAAGTTGTTTTTTTCTCTCTCAAATTTAGGATATTTAGTTCAAATAATTCCAAATTCCTTTCCATTTTGTTTTGCGAAAGAAAATATTAAAATCAGTTTAGAGCTTCTGCTCACATACTAACTAAGTCTAGACTGTAATGGGTATTGGATATACCCTGAAATTAAAAATTCACCACAGAGGCACCATGCTAAGAGAAATAAGTCAGTCAGAGAAAGACAAATGCCGTATGATTTCACTTATCTGTGGACGCCATAGCACAAAATAAGTGAATAAACAATATTGAAACAGTTTCCTAAACACAGAGAGTAGATAGACGGCTGCCAGAGGACAGGGGTTTGAGAAACCAGATAAAAAAGGTGAAGGGCTTAGAAGCACAAATTGGCAGTTACAAAAGTCACTGGGATGGAAGTGCAGCATAGAAGACAGTCAATAACATTGTGATCACTGCATGGGGCCCGGTGGGCACTGGAAATATTAGGGGGGACACTTTGTAAAGTATATGATTATCTAACCACTATGCTATGCACCTGAAACTAATGCAAAATAATATTGAATGTCAACTGTAATTGAAAAATAAAATTTAAAGTTCTTTTAAAAAACACACCTAGATAACCATCATATAAAGTCGCCCGAAGAGTCAAACTTTTTTTGTATCAGGAAAGAGCAATGAACCTGGAATACGATGGATGTTCTCTCATGCTTCAGTTTCAAGCAGGTCATCTGGTCTCCGAGCACGGCTTCCTCTTCCGTCTTTAGGACTGTAGGCACCTTTGGGTTGTGGTAATGAAAACCCACCAAAACCAAAATGAGATGAGACAAAATGACTCTTCTAAGTATACTCATTTTACCGTAGGTGTTAGGAAATTAGCATTACTCAGATTTCGCATTGATTTTTCTTTAAAAAAAATAAGGCTATTGTGGTAGATCATTACGTCTTTCCATATCTGGTTTATTTTATTCCCCCAAAGCTTCACCTCCACACACTCACTCATATCAAATGCAGCCCCGGGGAGCTGCCTTCTTTCTGCCTCCCAGGCGGTCGGACCAGCCCTGCGGCCACAGCAGTGGAGCGGAGAAGTGCGCTGCCCGAGGACATTGGAAGCGGTTCAGACTACGGTCTGATTAACCTGCAGAGGAAGAAGTCTGCCTTATTTGTATATTACATTTGCATCCTGTTTGCTATTCTGTTTTAAAAGTACTTGATATTATCAGTATGATGGTAATCAATGACAATATCATTTTAATTTTTAATTTAAAATGCTTTTAAAAGAGAATCACTCTGTCCATTTAATCAATATTTAAAATCTCCCCAAAATGGATGAGCGAGTTCCTCTTAATTTCCTTAAACACTGGGTCAGGCAAATGTAGGTTTACAGTTGTTGGTTTGGAAACTAATATAATAATTAATAAATAATAATACAAGAATTAAGCTCTGTTTCATGTACCGACAGCTGCAAACCTACTTTTGTCCCACAAGTACTATTCATTTAAACTAATTCTCCAAAACATCTATTTGTGAAGGGGAGAGGAATAAAGCTGTTCAAAACAGGTACATTGTATACCTTCCCTTTTGCATAGAACCTAGAGAATTGTCTGAGCTCCAAAATCCAAGTAATTCTAGGGAGAGCATGGTCCATGTCAGTCATCCATCATTATACATGGAGACTGTACATTTAGACGTGATTTAAGCCCAGATTAGTCTTTCCTAATATTTCTTTCCTAACAACAACAACAAAAACGCAAAATATTTCTGGAAGAGCAATTTTATTCATGTATTACATTACATGTAGGAAAATTCCTAAACTCACATTTTAAGACTTTAAAACTCCTAAAAACATAATATTAATATATTTTATTTAAAAAAAAACAAGGAAGGTTCATGATCTGAATGTCAATATTGGGCTTGATACATTTTCTTTCAGATAATCCTGAAAAACTTCAGGGTTAGAAACAGTTCTCAGGGGAAGGGTGACACTGAGGCTCCATGTTTTAATGGCGAAGGACGTCATTACCACGTGGTTCCTTTGTTACGAGGTTCCACTGTTTCCCACATCGAGATGAGAGATGTCATTCGTGTTGTTGATGTTGCTGCTGTTGTTAATGGTGGTGTTTTTTATGGCCTTTTCCCAGGGGCCACTGCCCAATGGAGCCTGGAGTCCCACGGGAGGGAGGCCGGGCTGCTTTGGGACAGGCCTCCAAGGTGCAA
The DNA here is from genome assembly GCF_951640355.1 of Cnephaeus nilssonii. Classification (NCBI taxonomy): domain Eukaryota; kingdom Metazoa; phylum Chordata; class Mammalia; order Chiroptera; family Vespertilionidae; genus Cnephaeus; species Cnephaeus nilssonii. Next base: position 67,293,294 of record NC_137086.1, on the reverse strand, counting down.
GGGGTTGTCCCTCGCTCTTTCTTGTTCTAGCTCCGTGCGTTCCCTTTCCAGCATGGAAAACAATCTTATTACATGTTGGTTATGGTTCTGCTGCATTCGTCCGCTTCTTTTATTAAACTAGATACAAGTTGTGACATGCTGTTAATTCAATCACTGATAACTAGCTCAAATTGCAAATCTATGTCAGCAGGTTGGTGTTGATTAAGCTGTAGTTGCCACTAACATATTGTTTTAAATGCTTGATAAATTTTATTTTCTGCAGTGATAGGCTGCTTGGTTTATATTTTTCCCTTTTCTCTATAAGCCAAAGAATTGCACACATGGCCCCTCTGTGGGTCCCAGCAGGTCCCCTGCAAGGCGGGCTGGTAACCACTAGAGGGGAGGAGACAGCCGGCTTTACCCAGGCTTCCCCACAGAGCCCTGCTGGAGAAGCTGGCCCTGGGTGTGCTCCAACATAAAGGGTGTCGTGGATTACCACGGTTTGCAAAAATAGGCAAAATAGGCTTCTTCAGTATGCAAGAAATGTGCTCTTAATAAATGAGAACTGACTGAGACCGCAGGATTTGGAGTGTGCTTGCCGGTTAACACATAGTCCTAAGCATTAGCTAGGTGATCTGTGAAATCAGTTAACCCTTATGAAAACAAATGGCTCTCTCCCTAGGATGCTAGCTAATGCACATACAAGCTAGCAGAAGTGGCAGGGGAAGTGTGAGCAAGGGAATCAAAGATGATTGGGCTGCTAGGGACAAAGTGTAAGCTCAGCATGTAGCTCATTTTATAAAGTATTCCAACACCTGCCCCCATGTTCCCATCACTGTAAATCCCTACATTCTATTGCGAAGAGGGAGGACAGAGAAGGAGATATCAAGGAAAGTAAAACCTGGGATAGTCAACAAAGGGAGGGGGAGAGAAAAACTTAGTTTAACCTCTCTGAGCATCCCTAACTGCGATAGTCCAACACATGTAACTCAAAAAGTCACCCAGGATTAAGACTGGGACACAAGTATCTGAGCACTATTTTTTATTTTTAAAAATCTAGCTTGACCCTTTTAATCTTTTATTTTTTCCTTAAAAGTAAAATATATCCAATATTAGTATTGCTAAGTGCCAAAATGCTGTACTGGAGGCTGTTCCATGTACTCTCTTGAGTGTAATTGCACTAAGATCATTCTGCTTCCATTTGGAAAGCCAGTGGCAATTACTGGAATACAATGTATCATGCATTTGCTCACTGGATATAAAACGTATATACTAATTCGCAATAAAATGTAACAGCTGTCAGTGCATTTTCTGCTCTGTTACTTCAATAAATTGGAACTCTGACTAGAAAATGGGAATATTGCATTTTTACACACTCTGTAATGTGTTTGCTTTTTGCAAATACAATTTATTTTTTTTCATGACAAAAATTGTGGTTTGTTATTACTGCTAGTGGATAAATATTCTTATATCAGAATGAATTACATGTGGTATCTGTAAAGAAGTAGTAATATTTTCTTCTTTTTATTATAGCCTGACTCCAGTAAACAAAATACACTTAACCTACTTCTGTCACATACTGACTGTGTGCGCGCTCGTGTGCGTGTGTGCGTGTGTGTGTGTGTGTGTGTGTGTGTGTGTGTGTGTGTATTCATTGTAATAACTGTGTGTTGGGGGTAGGGAAAGGAAGTACGAGTTTGTTTTTGCCCTCCCTTCTCAGGTGTCTAGGTTGAAGATTAACATTTTGAGATACCATCATTTCCTTCAGAGCTTATTTTTGTTTAAATTTCAAATGTTGTTCTTTCATTTATTTGTTAATCTGTTGTCTTTTATTTTTAATTTAGAATAGAAACAGTGGCTCTGAGTTTTATTTAAAATAAAATGCCTGCACATTTCTGTAATTTTGTTAGTTGGGGTCAGACTTTTCACAGATAATTAGCCTATTACACACTGTGAAATCAACCTGCATTGGTTATTTGGCTAGACTCTTTGCTTCTGTTCTTTATTTCCCACAAGGTTAACGTGCTGAAAATCTCGCTGCAAGCTCCATAGTACTGTCTCTTTGTGTTGCTAATTATCCCGCTGCATAATTATTAATATCAGGAGCAGGAAGAGGAAACCAGCACACCACATAGCCGTGAAGGCGGGTGCTCGGGCAGGAAGCGAGTCCTGCATTAATAAAATGTGCCTGCACCAATATCACAGGAGAGAGGAGCGCTCCTTGTTAAGGATCATTTATTAACTGAGATCATCTTTTAGTTCGCCTTGGGGTAATGACTAATGTCAATGGCAAATTTCACAGTTGTCTAGAGAAATGAATTAAATTTGTAATAAAAGCCCTTCGGCTTGTTGTACATGTTCATTTATTGGAGTAGTTGAACTAGGAGAACTGTAAGGCAACAAGAACATCGGCTTAATTTTCCTTACATATGATAGTGACCTTTCGCTCCATATTGAAAAAGGTACCTATGATGGACTGGTAAATTAAATGAGGAGTTCCTCTAATGCAAAATAAACTAGACGACTGAGCTAAGTTAAAGGCCTCTGAGCCTGTAAGATTCTTCCTAGAAAAATATCCTTTCTTTTTTAATATGACTCTTCTCTTTAAACCATCATAAAATAAGTCACTTGAACATAACCAGGGGAATGAGATCATTCAAATTGAGATTTCATACAGCATTACACCTCTTTTTTTTCCTGCACTTATTTGGGTGACTTCATTTTGTACTCTGTGCAGAGTTTTAAAAGTGTTGTTTTAACACTCTCTTTAATTCATTCCAAATACACAGTGTGGTTTTTTTATTTATTTGGCATACGTGTTGTTACTGTAATTATTTATAGACGTTTTGTGTTGCTTTGTGCAGTTTAGAAAAAGCATATTTGCCAGGAGGAGGAACAATTAAACCACTGTCTCCTTTTCTGACATAGAAAGCCTAACTCCAGATTCCTCTTTGAGTGTGAATTGAACCTGGAAAATGAGAATTACTTTTAAAACAAGCACTGTGACCAGGCATGCTCTTCTCATTCTATGGCAGGAAACTGTAGAGCCACCAGCTCCTTATGCAGTCTGTTACCTATGCCCCAGGGCACTGGAAACTAACTATCCGAACCCAGGCACCAGCCCGGCTAGTGGAAAATGGACATTTTTCCGCAAGTAAAGACAATTGCACTTTTTATGTAAATAACAAGTGGTAAGCTTTCATCACATGTTTTAAAACTAAAATAATGCCTCTTTTTAAAATTAAATTTATTGGGCTGACATTGGTTTGCAACACCATATGGATTACAAGGGCACAACTCAAAAAAAAAAAAAAATCATCTGCCCACTGAATCGTGCACCCATCATCCCAAACTAAGTCTCTTTCCTTCCCCATTCCGACCTCCCCATTTTGCCTCAATATATCCAACTTTAAATTATACAGTATTAATAAAACATAATCACAAACCTACCAAAACTTCATCCCTTTTTAAAATGGGGCAGATTGTACACAGAAAAAAACATGCATGTACTTCATATTACTGCCATAATAGGTGTGTTATTAAAGACGAATAAAAATATCTAAAGGACCTATGGGGAAAGGCAGTAATAAAAAGGAGCAAAATCTAAAATGCAGTTGATTTCATTTGCCCTCATTTTTAAACATATACGCAAATGCTCACTTGGAATTTATTATTCCCCAAACCCCAGGTTTCTGGACCAAAACAATTGCTTAATTTTGTTCAATGTTGAGGTTTTTTCGAACAGGCTCCCTTTGAGTGTCCCCTTGTATCCTGACATCCGATCTCTGTTCTAACAGCTATTGCGTCATGCAGAAGTGGGTGGCGTTATCAAAAATCGTCTTGTCTCTGATGCGTATTGGGCATGCTCTGGGGTATAGTGTATGCTCATTCAGGATTGAGAAGAACCCAGAAATTTGGGCTTTTTCCCTTTAATGCAGATGCTCACAGCATTCTTAATAAGCCAGGAAAAGAGTTCACAGTCCCCTTTTACCCACTCTCTCACCTCAGCCCTTTTCAGCGTGTAACCTTATTCTCTGTGGGATTACTTGGATGAAAACCAATTAGCAAGCAGCTCCTGATATAAATGCATACAGATTACTCCAGATTGAACACAGCCCATGCCAACTAATCATCGCGTACATGATGCCGATGCCCTGAATGGTATAAATATTAAAGAGTTGGGAGTAAATGGATACACAATATTGAGAAGAGACTCTGAATGCCCAATCAGAACTAGAGAACATATAAATAAAAGTATGGAGTTCTTTCCAGCCCACCTCCTGCTCCCTCCTGCTTTTTCTTCTTGCAGAGATGTGCCCATGGCCTCCTGAAGAGTGGTCACCTTTGCTTAACCCCCCACAAAGGTCCCATGAGCTTCTGAGGGTCCCCGTACCCTTTATTCTGTGATGGTCAGCTCTATCTAATAAGCAGTCCCCCTCCCTGCCTCTTCCAGGGGGCCCCTCCCCAGGCTGCAGAGGACAGCCTCCCAAAGGCCTGGACAGCTCTAAGCATGGCTGAATGGGCAAAGCAGTGCTTAGGGACCATGCTTTTCAGCATGCTTATTGGAATAAACACTGTAAAGGACCAGACAGGACCATTGCTCTTGGACTTCATGTACACTATATGATCCATGAACATATTGTTTCCACCAAAATGGAGCTAGCTAAATTTCATGAGCATAGGTACAAGGTTCAATGAGTTATTGTGCATAAGGAATCATCTTAATTATTGACCTGCCTCCTCATTGGTCCTCGGTGAGAAGTCCAGTGACTCATGCACTGGGCATGTGAGGAGGTTGTTACAATGTTATTGAAAGGTCTTCAGGCTTTTAACATTCTTCTTCTGTCTTCCCTCCCTGTCAGTTTCACTAGCTTCTCATGGGATCATAACATGAGAGTTCTTAATAGTTGCAAGTTGAGATCCTGAAAGTGACAGGGCGCTATTTTACACTATCTTCTCCCATACATTGTAGTATGAAAATGATGTTCATAAGTGTTTTGAACAACTAAGTGGAAATATGAGGCCTGAAAGCAGAGCTGCTCTTATGAAATCACATTTCAGGAGAATGGAACTTTATGGCCAATGAAAACATGTGAATGCTACTCTGGATTTATAGACACAAAATATATGTTTCTTTTCATGCTCTGTTCCTTCACTAAATATTCCTTCTGTCCCATTTCTCAACGTCACCCTTTTGACCACAGAGCAGAAGACCTATATGATGGACCTGGACTCACAAATCACTGTCTAGCTTCCTGTATCTACTCTACCACTGATTCTCTGCACAATCTTGGGTAATCCACTGAACTTCTCTGCCACCTCAGTGTCTCTTTTATAAAAAACAAAACTATAAGTAGTCACTAACATATTAATAGTTTTAGGACTTAAAACAGTAGCTTAGAACAGTGCCTGGCACAAGTAAGTACATGAGAAAAGTCAACTATTCTTGTTGATGCTGACAGAGATAGAAACAAGGTACAAGATGCCCACTTTGGGCATAAGTTCTAGCCAATGTAGTGATGCAATAAAGTAAATAAGAGTTCTACACATCAAAGAAAAAATTAAAGTTTATTAATTATCTGGATTTAAATGCATGGAATTACATAATGTACCTAAGGAAACCGAGTGGACACTGTAAAATCAAATAATATTTTTACTAAGAAGGAGATGATCCTAAATACACAAACACAAAAAAGTAGACCAGTAGAATTTGGCCCGAAGAAAATAAAGTGTTGGGGGAGGGAAGGGTTCACATTCATATGAGCAACAAGGCACATAAAGATATATATTTAATAAGAAATATGTAGCTTGTAAATGAACACTAAAAGTGTTGTCAGTATTTCAAGAAGACTTGCAGAAAGAGATACATAAACTACTTTAAAAAATTGAACTTGTAAATACCATCAGTTATTTCAAAGTTGATTTATATGTATACTAAGACTACAAAACAAAAATAATACCAGATTACATTAATTCAGTTTAAGAAACATTATACATTTTATTCAGAAGGTTAAATATATAATAGCAAGTAATAAAATTTTTAAATTGAATAATCTTGATGAGGGACACACATTGTGAGCTACTAAAGTATGTTACAAAGCTATAATACTTTAAACAGTGTGATAGTAGAGTAAGTAGAACAAAGATCAAGGAAATGCAAAAGGAATGTTCAGAAACAGGTTAAAATGCATGAATTCTAGATAGGCATATTTTAAATTTATATAGAGAAAAGGAATGACTCAATAACTACCACTGGTGTAACAGAATACTTTATATCTTATAGAAATATGGACAAAGAATATAAACTAATGTAGAAATCGAATGTCAATGAATATATACATTAAAACTACAATACCTAGATTTTGGTTATAAAAATAAAAAGTTGTAAAAGCAAATAAGTCCTCTCCATGTTGGTGAGAATATAATGAAGCAAAGTCTTTTATATAGCCCTGATGTAAATGTAAATTAATAAAATGGGCTTGTAGGACAACTCAGAACTATATATCAGCAGCCTTAAACACTTTTTTAATCAAATATTTCATCTTTAAGAATTTACCCTGAGAAATCCACTAGTAATAGAAACTAAATATAATTTATGAATATTCACTCAACATTATACTTAATTTAAAATTGAGAAAACCACATAATTACCAGCAGTAGGGTGGTTTTAAATGTGTGGCATATACATAAATTGACTTACAAGTAGTATGCATTGAAATAATATCACTGCATAATCCTATATAATAAAGAGGTGATATGCAAATTAACCATCACACCCTCACACAAGATGGCCACCCCCATGTGGTCACAAGATGGCTGCCACAAGATGGCTGGCAGGGGAGGGCAGTTTGGGGTGATCAGGCCAGCAGGGGAGTGCAGTTAGGGGCAACTGGGCCTGCAGGGGAGGGAGGGCAGTTGGAGGGAACAAGGCTGGCAGGGGAGCTGTTAGGCGTTGATCAGGCTGGCAGGGGAGTGGTTAGGGGGTGATCAGGCTGGCAGGCAGAAGTGGTTAGGGACAATCAGGCAGGCAGGCAGGTGAACAGTTGGGAACCAGCAGTCCCACAGGGATTGGGCCTAAACTGGCAATCAGACATCCCCTGAGGGGTCCCAGATTGGAGAGGGTGCAGGCTGGGCTGATAAATACCCCCCACCCCAGTGCACAAATTTCATTCACCTGGCCTCTAGTATTTAATAACATGGAAGATGTTTACAACAAATATAATATCTGATTATTATAAAGAATATGGTTTCTTCTCAATTCTTTAAAAGTCACATATGTATATGTCTGTCATGTAGTAATTACTCAAAAATAGTTGTCTACTTAATGAATGATTAAATCAGATGTGAGACAACAGTCAAATTCCTCATTACTGCTAAGCCTCAATGTTATCATTTTTATAATTAAAATACTATCTTCTTTATAGGGTTCTTATGAAGACACTATAGATGCTGTTATAAAGTACTCAAACAATAGTAGCTGCTAATATTAAAATTATTATATTGTATATTATTATTTTTCCTTTTTATTGCATTTATTGGGCTGACACTCTAACCAAATTACACAGGTCTCAAAATTATACAGGTGTACAATTCTACAACACAGCATCTGTACAATATTGTGTGTTCATCACTCCAAGTCAAGTCTCCTTTCATAACCCTTTATCCCCCCATAACCTCCTCCACCTCAATCTATCCCTCTCCCCATCTATCTCCACACCGTTGTCTATGTCCATGAGATTTTAATCTTTCTATTTTGCTTAATTTCTCCACCCCAACACTCAACTTCTCCATGCCATAGCTGTCAGTCTGCTCTCTGAGTCTGTCTCTATCTTGCTTGTTAGTTCATTTTGTTCACATGATTCCATATATGAGTGAAATTACATGGTACTTGTCTGACTTTGACTGGATTATTTCACTTAGCATAATGCTCTATAGATCCATCCATGTTGTCCCAAAGGGTACGATTTTCTTCTTTTTTATGGCCACATAGTATTCCATTGTGTAGGTGCATCACAATTTTTTAATCCACTCATCTACTGATGGGCACTTGAGCTGCTTTCAAATCTTGGCTGCGGTAAATAACAGTGCAATGAACATAGAGCTGCATATCTTCTCTCAAATTTGTGTTTCAGGTTTCTTCCCATAAATTCCCATAAGTGGAATCAATAGGTCATAAGGTGGTTCCATTTTAAATGTTTGAGATAGCTCCATAATGCTTTTCACAGTGGCTGCACCAATCTGCATTCCTACCAGCATTGCATGAGGGTTCTCTTTCCACTACAGCCTTGCCAGCACCTGTTGTTTGTGGATTTATTGATGATAACCATTCTGACAGGTGTGAGGAGATTTCTTATTGTAGTTTTAATTTCACTTATCTGATGATTGGTGACATTGAACATCTTTTCATATGTCTATTAACCATCTGCATGTCCTCTTTGGAGAAGTGTATATTCAGAGCCTTGGCCCATTTGTTAATTGGATTGTTTGTTTTCCTGGTATTAAAATCTATAAATTCTTTATAAATTTTGGATATTAACCCCTTATCAGATATACTGGTGAACATGTTCTCCCATTTTAGTAGGGTGTCTTTTTTTTTCTTGTTGATGGTTTCTTTTGCTGGGCAAAAAACTTTTTAGTTTTAATTTTCTAGGTTAGATCACATTTTAGAACACAAAACAAGTCTCAATAAATTTAAGCAGATTGAAAGCTTATCAAGAATCTTCTCTGAACATAATTGTATGAAATAGAACTCAATCATAAAAAGAAGAAGAAGAAGAAGAAGAAGAAGAAGAAGAAGAAGAAGAAGAAGAAGAAGAAGAAGAAGAAAAAACACTGAAAAACACACAAAAACATGGAGGCTAAATAACATGTTATTAAACAAAAATGGGTTAACAATGAGATCAAGAAAGAAACCAAAAGATACCTTGAAACAAATGGGAACAGAATAAGCTCAAATCTATGGGACAAAGCAAAAGCAGTTCTAAGAGGGCAATTCATAGCGTTATAGGCCTATCTCAAGAAACAAGAAAAATCTCAAATAAATAATCTAACTTTACACTTAACTTGAAAAAGAACAAGAAACAGAGCTCAAAGTGAGTAAAGGGAAGGAAATATAAATATCAGAGCAGAAATAAACAAAATAGAGTCTAAAAAATATAAAAATCAATAAAACCAAGAGCTTGCTCTCTGAAAAGATAAACAAGATTGATGATTTTTTAACCAGACTCATGGAGAAATGAATAAAGAGAACTAATATAAATAAAATCAGAAATAAAAGGGGGAAGTAACAATTGACATCACAGAAATAGAAAGGATTATAAGAAAATACTATGAACAACTATATGCCAACAAATTGGACAATCTGGACAAATAGATAAATTCCTAAAAACATACAATCTTCCAAAATGGAATCAGGAAGAATCAGAGAATATGCATAGATAGATTACGTGAAAGAAATTGAAACAGTAATAAAAATAAAAATAAAAATAAAAACTCAAACAAAAATCCTGGGCCAAATGACTTGCTTCACAGATAAATTTTACTAAACATTCAAAAAAGAACTAACATCTATCCTTCTAAAATTATTCCATAAAATTCAAGAAGAGAGAAGACTCCTTTGATCATTTTATAAGGCCAGCATTATCCTATTCTAAAAGCAGATGAATACACTGCAAAAAAAGAAGAAGAAAAAGAAAATTATAGGCTAATATTCCTGAAGAGCATAGATGCCATAATCCTCAACAAAATATTAGCAAATCAAATTCAGCAATACATTAAAGAAATTATATAACATGATCAAGTGGGATTTGTTCCTGGGGTGCAATCTTGGTACAATATTTGCAAATCATAATATATCACATAAACAAAATGAAAGATAAATACCATATGATCATACTAATAGATACAGAAAATGAATTTGATAAAATCCATTTATGGTAAAGAAAAAACAAAAACAAAAAAAACCTTTCAGCAAAGTGGGAATAGAGGGATCATACTTCAATGTAATAAGGCCATAAATGAAAAAATGACAGACAGACAACATCATACTCCATGGGCAAAAACAACAAGCATTTCCCCTTAAGATCTGGAAAACAGGGATGTTCCTTTTTGCCACTCTTATTCAATATATCCTAGCCAGAGTGATCAGACTAAAAGAAGAAACAAAAGGCATCCATATTGGAAAGGAAGAAGTAAAACTATCATTATTTTCAGATAACATGATACTGTATATAGAGAACCCTAATAATTCTACCAACAAACTACTAAAATGGATAAATGAATTCAGTAAAGTAGGAAGATAACAAAATAAATATCCATAAATCAGTTGTATTCTTACACACCAATAATGAGTATCAGAAAGGGAAACTAAGAAAACAATCCTATTCACAATTCCTTCAAAAAAGACATGCCCTAGCTGGTTTGGCTCAGTAGATAGAGTGCTGACCTGCAGCTGAAGGGTCCCGGGTTCGATTCCGGTCAAGGGCACATGGCTGGGTTCTGGGCTCGATCCCCAGTAGGGGGCATGCGGGAGGCAGCCAATCAATGATTCTCTCTCATCATTGATGTTTCTATCTCTCTCTCTCCCTCTCCCTTCCTCTCTGAAATCAATGAAAATATATTTTAAAACAAGACAAATACCTAGAAATAAATTTAACCAAAGATGTAAAAGACTTGTACTCAGAAACTTATAAGACACTGAAAACTGAATAAGATATAAATAAGTGGAAGTATATACCATGTTCATGGATAGAAAGAATTAACATCATTAAAATGTCCATACTACCAAAGCAATCTATAGATTCAATGCAATTTCAACCAAAATACCAATGGCATAGTACACAGAACTAGAACAAATATTCTAAACATTTATATGAAATCACAAAAGACCCCTAACAGCAACAGTGATCTTGAGAAAGAAAAACCAAGTTGGTGAAGACATGGTACCTGAAATCAAACTATACTATAAGACCATGATAATCAAAACAGCATGGTACTAGCATAAAAACTGATATATAACCCTGGACAGTATGGCTCAGTTGGTTTAGCATTGTCCCACATGCTGAGGGTTGCCTATTTGATTCCTGGTCGGGGTACATGCCCAGGCTATCAGCTAGATCCCCAGTGGTGGGTGGGCAGGAGGCAGCCGATCAATGTTTCTTTCTCTTCCATGTTTCTATTTCTCTCTTCCACTCCCCTTCTTTTTTTCTTTCTAAAATAAATTAACTTTTTTAAAAAAGAGAAAATTCCTATTGCCTTTATTTGTTTTACAATAACCACTATTAAAAAACCCCACAAAACTGATACATAGATCAATGGAACAAAATAGAGAGCCTAGAAATAAACCCATGTGTTTATAGTCAATTAGTATTTGTCAAAGGAGACAACAATAAACAATATAGTAAGGATAGTTTATTAAATAAATGGTATTGAGAATATTGACAGATATGTAAAAAAGAAAGAAACTAAACCACCTTCTTATATCATATTCAAGAGAAAACTCAAAATTGCTTAAAGACTTAAATGTTAGACTCAAAACCATAGAAATCCAAGAATAAAACAGGCAGTAACAACTCAGACATTTCTTGTAGCAATATTGAGAACCCTGGTTCTCACCATCACCCATTCATTTACATGCTATCAGAATTGTTAATTCATGTGCCTCTGAGTAAAATCTGTTATCAGCTACAGTGTAGTATATATGCATAGTGCTTTTTGTCTTTGCTCTTACCACTGGTGTCCAAAGCTGCTTAGGTCACCCCTTCAGTGAGCTTATTTCTTACTTTTTAAAAAATTATTATTATTATTATTATTATTATTATTATTATTATTATTATTTTAGAGAGAGAGGAAGGGAGAGAGAGAGAGAAACATCAATGAGAGAGAAACATCAATCCGCTGCCTTCTTGAGCCTGAAAACCTGGCATGTGCACTGATTGGTAATTGAACTGGTGACCTCCGGGTTCATGGGTCAGTGCTCAACCACTGAGCAACACTGGCTGGGCATTGTTTCTTACTTTTTAAAACAGTTACATTCTATTGTCACATTTTCACAATATCTTGGAAACCACTGTTTTTTGTTTGTTTGTTTTAAAATTGTCTCTATTGTTTGCCTTTCCAAAATTTTATGAAATTGGAATCATACAGTACCTAGAATTTTTAGATTGGCTTTGTTCACTTCTAAATAAGTATTTAAGACCTACCCACATCTTTTTGTGACTTGAAAGGTCTTTTTTTATCCTCGTTGGAGGATAAACTTTCATTGACTATAGAGAGAGAGGAAGAGAGAGAGAAAGAGAAACATCATTGTGAGAGAGAAACATCAACGAGTTGCCTCCCACAGGTGGCCCTCCAGGATGGAACCCACACCTAGATACATGCCCTGACCAGGTTTGAGCCTGCAATCTATCGGTGAACTGGATGACACTGCAACCGACTGAGCCACATGGCCAGGGAGAAAGCTTGTTTCTTTTCTTGTGCTAAATAATAAATACCCTATTGTATTTATATGTCATAGTTTATGTATTCATCACCTATAAAAGAAAATCTTCCTTTTTTCCAAATTTGGGTGGTTATGAATAAAGGTGCCATAAGCATTCATGTGCAGGCTTTTGTGTAGCTAATGTTTTCAATTGAGTTGAATAAGTACCTCAGTTCCTGATTGCTGGATTATATGGAAAGGCCCGGTTTAGCCTTGTATGAAAATGCCATCTCTGTGCCAAAATGGCTGCCAATTTCACATTTTCACTAGTAAAGAATGGGCCTGCCACATCCTTGCCAGTGTCCGGTACCGCCCATTTTAGATTTTGGTCATTCTAGTATGTGTGTGCTATTATGTTGTTGTTTTACTTTGAAATTTCCATATGACAATCAACAATGAGCATATTTTATATGCATATTTACAATCTTATATCTTGGATGAGTTGTCTGTTCAGATCTTTTGACTATTTTAAAAATTGAGCATTATGTTAAGTCTTAAGTGTCCTTGTATATTTTTCAAGCAAGGCCTCACCAGATCTGTGCTTTGCAAGTACTGTCTTAGCAGCCATGCTTGTCTTTTGATTCTTTTAAGTGTCTTTCACAAAACAGGTTTTTAATTTTAACAACTCTAACTTATTTTTCTCCTATATTTTTGTCTACAAGATTTATAATTTGGCATTTTTTAACTTTAAATTATTTATTGTTTGAAGTATTTCATATGTCTTCTTTTTCCCCAGTAACCTCTCCTCCGCCATTCCCACCCCCCAGAACATGCCCTCACCCCCCTACTGTCTGTATCCATTCATTATGCTTATATGCATGCATACATGTCCTTTGGTGGATTTCTTACCTGCCCGCCCCCTCTCCCCTTCCTTCCCTCTGAGGTTTGATGGTCTGTTCAATGCTTCTATGTCTCTGGATCTATTTTTGTTCATCAGTTTATGCTGCTCAATATATTACACAAATGAGTGAGAGCATGTGATATTTATCTTTCTCGGACTGGCTTATTTCGCTTAGCATAATGCTCTCCAGGTCCATCCATGTTATTGCAAGTGGTAAGAGTTCTTTCTTTTTTGCAACAGTGTAGTGTTCCATTGTGTAGATGTACCACAGTTTTTTAATCCACTCATCTGCTGATGGACACTTAGGCTGTTTCCAAATCTTAGCTATGGTAAATTGTGCTGCTATGAACACAGGGGTGCATATATCCTTTCTGATTGGTGTTTCTGTTTTCTTGGGATATATTCCTAGAAGTGGGATTACTGGATCAAATGGGAGTTCCATTTTTAATTTTTTGAGGAAACTCCATACTGTTTTCCATAGTGGCTGCACCAGTCTGCATTCTCACCAGCAGTGCATGAGGGTTCCTTTTTCTCTGCATCCTCGCCAGTAACTTGTCATTTGTTGATTTGTTGATGATAGCCATTCTGACAGGTGTGAGATGGTACCTCATTGTCCTTTTCATTTGCATCTCTCAGATGATTAATGACTTTGATCATGTTTTCATATGTTTCTTGGCCATCTATATGTCCTCTTTGGAGAAGTGTCTATTTAGGCCCTTTAACCATTTTTTAATTGGATTGTTTGTCTTTTGTTAAGTTGTATGAGTTCCCTATAAATTTTGGAGATTAGACCCTTATCAGAGATAACATTGGCAAATATATTCTCCCATGCAGTGGGCTTTCATGTTGTTTTGTTGATGGTTTCTTTTGCTGTGCAGAAGCTTTTTATTTTGATGTAGTCCCACTTGTTTATTTTCTCCTTAGTTTACATTGCCCTAAGAGACGTATTGATAAAGATGTTGCTTCAACATATTTTGCTGCCTATGGATTCTTCTAAGACTTTTATGGTTTCCTATCTTATGTGTAAGTCCTTTATCCATTTGGAGTTTATTTTGTGTGTGTTGTAAGTTGGTGCTCTAGATTCATTTTTTGCATGTATCTGTCCAATTTTCCCAACACTATTTATTTAAGAGACTATCTTGACTCCATTGTATGCTGTTGCCTCCTTTGTCAAATATTAATTGAGCATAATGGCTTGGGTTGATTTCTGGATTCTCTGTTCTGTTCCATTGGTCTATATGTCTGTTCTTGTGCCAGTACCAGGTTGTTTTGAGAATAGTGGCTTTGTAATATAGATTGATATCTGGTATTGTGATCCCTCCAACTTTGTTCTTCTTTCTCAGGATTGCTGGGACTATTTTGGGGTCCTTTTTATTCCATATGAATTTTTTGAGAGCTTGTTCTAGGTCTGTGAAATATGTTGTTGGTATTTTAATGGGGATTGTATTAAAGCTATAGATTGCTTTGGGTAGTATGGACATTTTAATGATGTTGATTCTACCAATCCATGAGCACGATATATTCTTCCATTTGCTTATGTCTTCCTCTACCTCTTTTTTCAATTTCCTGTAGTTTTCCAAGTACAGGTCTTTTACCTCTTTAGTTAAGTTTATTCGTAGGTATCTTAATTTTTTTTTTTTTTATGCAATGGTAAATGAGATTCTTATTTTTTAGGTTCTTTTTCTGTGAGTTCATTATTGGTGTGTAAAAAAGACATAGATTTATGGGTGTTAATTTTGTATCCTGCTACATTGCCAAATTCATTTATTAAGTCTAGTAGATTTTTGATGTAGTCTTTAGGGTTTTCTATGAAAATATCATATCATCTGCAAATAATGACAGTTTTACTTCTTCTTTTCCAATTTGGATGCTTTTTATTTTTTCTTCTTGTCTGATCACTATGGCTCGCACTTCCAGTACTATGTCGAATAGGAGTGGTGAGAGTGTGCATACCTGTCTTGTTCCTGTTGTTTGGGGAAATGGTTTTAGTTTTTGCCCATTAAGTATGATGTTGGCAGCAGGTCTGCCATAGAAGGCTTTTATTATGTTGAGGTGTGATCCCTCTATTCCCACTTTGCTGAGCACTTTTATCAAGAAATGGTATTGGATTTCATCAAATGCCTTTTATGCATCAATTGATATGATTATGTGAGTTTTGTCTCTCAATTTGTTATGTGATGTATAACATTATTGACTTGAGGATATTATACCAGCCTTGCATCCGTGGAATATACTCCACTTGGTCATGGTGTATGATCTTTCTAATGTTATGCTGGATCTGATTTCCTAGAATTTTGTTGAGGATTTTAGCATCTATGTTCATCAGGATATTGGCCTGTAATTCTCTTCCTTTGTGGTGTCTTTATCTGGTTTTGGGATTAGGGTAATGCTGGCTTCATAGAAAGAGCTTGGAAATGTCCCTTTCTCTTGAATTATTTGGATAGTAGGTTCTATTTCCTTATTGAATGTTTGGTAAAACTCCCCTGTGAAGCCATTCAGACCAGGGCTTCTGTTTGCTGGAAGATTTTTGAATACTGCTTCAATTGCATTGTAGTTATCAGCCTATTCAGGTTTTTATTATTATTATTATTCCTGATTCGGTTTTGGAAACTTGTATTTTTCTAGGAATATGCCCATTTCATCTAGGTTATGTAGTTTGTTGAGTAGAGTTGTTCATAGCAATTTTTTAAAAATCCTTTGTATGTCAGTGGGGTTGGTTGCTACTTCACCTCTTTAATTTATGATTTTGTTTATTTGGATCCTTTCTCTTTGTTTCTTCGTGAGCCTAGCCAGAGGTTCATCAATCTTGTTTATCATTTTAAAGAACCAGTCTCCGGTTTTATTGATCTTTTGTGTTTTTTTGTTTTGTTTGTTTTTTTGGTCTCTTACTCCTCTGGGTTTTTTCTTATTGTTCTCCTTTTAATTCTTTAAGTTGTAGGGTTAGCTATATTAGCAGTTTTTTTATTATTATTATTTGTTTTTTGAGGTAGGACTGTAGAGCTATGAACTCCCTCTCAGGACTGCTTTCACTGTGTCCCATAGGTTTTGGATTGTTGTGTTTTCATTGTCATTTGCTTCCAGGATGCTTTTTATTTCTTCTTTGGTCTCTTTGATAACCCAATCATTGTTTAATAGCATAGCATGCTATTAAGCCTCTAAATATTTGATTATTTTTATTGTATTTATTATAGTTGGTTTCTAATTTTATGCCATTGTGATCTAAGAAGATGTTTGATATGATTTCTATCTTCTTGAATTTGAAGAAACTTAGTTTGTGTCCTAATACATGGTCTATCTTTAAAAATGTCCCATGTACAGTCTAGAAGAATTAATATTCCATTGCTCTCAGGTGAAATGTTCTGAAGAAGTCAATTAGTTCCATCTGATCTAGTGAGTCATTTAGGATTGCTGTTTCTTTGTTGATTTTTTGTCTCAGCTATATCGTTCTTCATTTCCTCTTGATTCTAATATATGTTGTTGATTTTCTCATCCAGCCAGTTTAGGAACTTTATGACCCTTACTCTAAATTATTTATCTGACATATTGCTTGCCTCCATTTCATTTAGTTCCTTTTCTGGTGACAAGTCCTTTTCTTTCTTTGGGATGTTATTTCTTTGGCTCTCCATTTTTGCTGTCTCTTTCTGGCCCTGGGCACCCTGCTTGGGATTTGAGAAGTTGAAGACCCTATCCAGGGCAATGGTCCTGAAATCGTTAACCAGAGGATAGGTCTGCCTTGATTCTCATGCCTTTATTGTCTCTGCTCTGAGTTGCATCCTCTTCTCCCACAGATCTGGTCCCTCAGTTATCCCCTTCAGATGCTTGGGGTTGTGGGAGCATGTGCACAGTTCCTCTGGTGTGTGACTTCCTGTGGCCCCTGGCTGAGCACACCAGATTTCTCCGGGTAGCTCCAGTAGTGCTCTATTCTGACCCAGAGTGGGGTGTGTGCTGGTTTGCTCTGGGTAGACCCAGCAGGACTGTCCAAGGGGCCGGGGTGGAGCAGGTGTGGGTTGCTCTGGGTCACAGTCAGAGCTCATTTGTGGCCCAGATTTAGGCATGCGCTGGGTTACTCCAGGTCACCCCGGCAGCAAGTTCCTGGCCTCAGGGTGGAGAGGGCACCAGGTGGCTCCAGGTCAATCTGGCAGCATGGTTTTGGGGCCCTGGGTTGAGGGCAGGGCACAGGGGTTCCCCTGGCTTGCACTCACTGCAGGGTCCTGGAGCCATATCCTGGGACGCTGGGTCCTGGTGGGCTGGGGAGGAGGCCTGGTTTGGAGGTAACTCTGGTGAGTGCACACTGAAGACATCTGGGAGCCTGCTGGGAGGCACTGCACCACTCACTGCCAGGGCACAGTGGTGGTTCCATGCTGGTTATGGCTGGCAAGTGGCATTCTCTAGGCATCCTCTGCCATTCCTTATTGAAAATTTTCCCCTCAGCTGTGTCTAATTTGTTAATGCTGGGTGGATGTTATCCGACTTAATTGCTTTTCTGGCCTGGCCCCAGGAGGAGGTATATGGCACTTCTGCCTATTCGGCCAGCTTTTTCTTCCTCCTCTATAATTTTGCATTTTATATCTAGGTATATGTTCCAATTTAAAGTGACTTATTTGAAGATTTTAAAGTCTGTGTTTTAAGTTAATTGTTATTAAACATATGAATGCCCAGTTATTTGTTAAAACTGAATGCTTTTTCTCCTTTGTCAAAGATTACCTGATTTTAAAACATTTATGTGGATTTACTTGGGGGTTCTATATTTTTTCACACTGATTCAAGAATCTTCTTTTGAAAATATCATGCAGTCTTGATTACTGCAACTTCTTAGTAAATCTTGAAATTGGCTAGTGTAAATCATCCAACTTTGCTCTTCTCCATTTATAAATGAGCTGTTCTAAGACTTTGGCCTTTTTCTATAAACCATTTAATCAATTTGTCCATATCTACAAAATAGCTTGCTGTGATCTCCTTTGAGACAGTTTTGAATCTATAGATTAAGTTGGGATATTTTGACATCTTAACAATATTGACTTTTTAAATTCATGAATGTGTAATATCTCACTATTCAGTTATTTCTTCTTTGATTTCCTCCATAAAATTTATAGTTATTTTGTATGCAGATGCTAAGTGCATTTTTATACCTATGTATTTCTTTCTGTTTTTCTGCTATCATAAATGTATTTTTAGAAATTTAAAATTTTAACTTTTATTGCTGATATATAGAAAAAGATTTGACTTTTATATATTCATTGTTTAATCTGCAACATTATTACATTTGCTAATTAATTCCTGGAGTTGTTTTTTAAAAATCAATTATTTTCAATGCATATCAATGTAAGTCAGTGATTTTTCAACTGCTCTGCCATGGCACACTGGAGTGCAACAAGAATTTTTAAAACATGCAATACCTGACTATTTAGTCAGGGGCACTGCCTTCTTTTCCCTTAGATTGTCAATTTCTTAAAAAATGACAATAGCCAACACAACAATAGCCATACATATAAAGACCCTCTCTTAAACTATATATATATATATATATATATATATATATATATATATATACACATATATGTGTGTGTGTATGTGTGTGTTGTGTTGTATATATATGGTTCATATACAACACAACACACACGTGTATGTATATGAACCATATATATACACATATGTATGTGTGTATATATATGGTTCATATACATACACACATATAGGTCATATAATAGAGTTGCATTATTGGTCATGTCATATAATAAGGTTGCATTTGATTGGTTAATTCATGCTACCAGAAATCCTTATAAACAAATATAAAGTCTTTTTGGAGCAAAAAAGGTCGGTAATTACTATTATATTTTTGTAAATCAAACAAAATTATACCTAGTTTATTGTCAAATCAGCAAAAAAAGTTAATACATTGTTTGGTGTGCTGCAGAATTTTAGTAATTAGTTTTTGTGTGCCTTGAGATGAAAAAGGTTGAAAATTGTTGACATGGATGATCATGTTATCTGTGAATAAATACAATATTATTTCTTCATTTCCAACTTATATGTGTCTTTAAACTAGCCAGAGCATTCATTTTGTTGTTAAATAGGCATGGTGAGGATATCATTGTTTTGGTCCAGAACTTAGGAAGCAAGTTTTCAGCTTCCTACAGTATGGTTAATTTTGTGTGTCATTATCAATGGACCATTTGGTGCCCAGCTATTTGGCCAAACATTATGCTAGGTGTGTCTGTGAGAGTGCTCTTTGATGAGACCAAGACTTACATCAGTAGACTGAGTGAAGCAGATGGTCCTCCCTGATTTGGGCTGGCACGTCTGAGTGATGCACAGAAACTGCTCAATCAAGATTTCTTATTCGCAGTATGATTACCAATATAATTATTGTTATTTAGTAAGTTTAGGGTTTAGCACGATTTGATAGTTAGAGGAACTGGGGCAATCTCAGGACAAGGAACCTCTGAGGCACAGAAAGACGCGGAAGAGCGTCCAAGATGAACAGATATTTAAAAAGTTTGCCAATGTTTGCCTCTGGAGATGGAAAATTTTCAGCTCTCTCTTGCTCCATTTGATCCCTCCAGCCAGATCCCAAGACACAAGTGATTGTCATAAATATTAACTTTCTGTCTCATAAAGACTTGTTCCCTCTATGCTGAACATCATTGCCCTTCAGTATGTTGATTCCCTCGGAATGTAAATGAACCTCCGTGTCTAAACTAATGTGTGGGACCTGACCTGAATTTTTTTGTAAGTTTGAGATTGAGGCCAAGGAAATGAAAATAAGCAGCTTTGTTTGTCAACAAAGACTGCCTCATTAAATGTGAAAGGTAAGATATTACTCTTAGATTACAATGTATTTTGATGACTTGTTTCATTTGTGTTATGTCCTGGTTTTGTGTGTTTATATTTGCCTGCTTATTTTGTACCTTTGGATGTATTCTTGTGTGAATTTGGTGCATTCAGGGATAGTCATATAGATTTACAATGTGGAATCAGTCAGGGATAGAGAAAAGGTCTACGAATGAATTGGATGGTAAATATAGATAAAGCTTTTATTATTTTTTTATTTTTAGTTTATATTTAGTTTTTTTTATTTTAAATTGTTATTGTTGACACTATTGCAGATGCTCCCATTTACCCCCCTGTGCCCACATCCACCCATCCCTCACTCCCCTCCCTGTTGGCCCTCACCACATTATTGTCTGTGTCCATGGGCTATACATATATGTTCTTTAGTTAATTCCTTCACTTTCCTTTATCCCGCCCCCCTGACACATTCCCCCTGACCTTTGTCAGTGTATCTATACCCCAGGTTCTATTTTGTTCTATACCCCAGGTTCTATACCCCATGTATCTATACCCCAGGTTCTATTTTGTTCCCCTGTTTATTTTCTTCATTACATTCCACATATTAGTGAGATTATATGGTATTTGTCTTTCTCTGACTGGCTTATATCACTTGATAGAGCTTTTTAAATTCTGAGAAGCAAGCAATATTTTAGCAGAGTTCATCATTTTTCAAAACTATATAAAAATATATATCAGCTTTTTCTTTCTCTTACATGATGAAAGAAAATTTGTTTCTATAATTCAGATTCTTCCATTAGAGAAGTATACTGTTCCTGGAAAAGGAAGAATGGTTGTGGAAAGAGGAGCTACCATCTGCATTCCACCTAGGATTTGTCCGGTACATTATTACCCAATAGTAGTACTACTCATATAATACTTCTCATTGGAATTGCTGTAGTCATCTGACAGAGTAAAGCAGGGTGCTTTTTAGCTACATAATATGTAGGCATAAACAAAGGGGAATAAACAAATGAAATAAAGTGATAGCATAAAAGAAACTGAAAATGGGTAATAAACTTTAATTTTGCATAAAATTTTAATTAAAATAAAATATGGAGTTGTGATCAAGTGGAAATAAGACAGGCTTCCTTTAGAGATAGAAAACTAGCAAAAAACATTTTTTAAATCCCCAATTTTAATTTCCACTTATTAATGGAAATTAAAATTGGGGATTTAAAAAATGTGTTTTTTGCTAATTTTATTATTAGGGGATGGATAAAGTCCCAAAAATAAAAATCTATTTCAGATAACTCATAAAACTGACAATTTTATAACAAAGATAGGCAATGCTGCTTGCATGTTTTCTTTGCCAAAGCATACACAAGGTATAATTCATGCATTCCAGATTCTGTAAGCTAGCTTTATTTTATTTCATAAAAATCAGGTCTGTTAATCCATTGATCCACTACTTTTCCAACATTTTATTTATTCATTTCAAATTTTATCCTATCAAAACTATTGTAAAAAAAAATAAGGAAAGGATTTGAAACTTTTTACCCTATTCTATTATTAGTCAGCAATTTACTGCAAAGGAGGAAGATGTCATATATCATACCCTAAAATGATATCGAATATTTATTTAGGATTTTGAAATCTTAATGTGTATATAATATTTATAAATGTCAAATTCTTCTGATTGGACAAATTGATAAATAAATGTTAGTCAGTAGATGTCATTAAGTGTAGTCAAAATTCTACTTGCCTCAGTCTAAATGCTTGTTCTACAACTTAGTTGCTATGTGAGCTTAGAAAAATGTATACTCTTTCTGAGCCTTAAAACCTTCATCCTTTGTAAAATTGGGAAAAATAAAACTTACATTGTAGAAACGTTATGAGACTCAAGTGAAATAATTTATTGGGATGTTTAGAACTATGTTTCTACACAGCACATCTTCATAAAAGCAAAGTTTGCACGTTAAAACTTCATAATATTCTACAAGTTCCACATTCTTTTACTTGGGGACTCAAGAGAAAGCCTGGTTTTTTCCTTTTTTTTTTTTTTTTTTCCGAATTCATGCATCGAGTTAATTTTCTCTTCCGACTATATGAGGGTCTGTTTAGTGCAGCACCATTCAGCATTGGAGGGATTTGCTTTGAGCACCTGAACCTCCTGTTTAGTGTCTTTTATTCTGAATGTGAAAATAAAATGTAGAGTTGTGTTCAGGTGGAAGTAGGGTAGGGTTGCCTTTAGAGATAGAAAACTAGGGAAAAAATACACTTTTTAAATCCCCAATTTTAATTTCTACTATTATAGGGGATGGATGAAGTCCCAAAAATAAAAATCCATTTCAGATCATTCTTAAAACTGACAATTCTATAAAGAAGCTAGGCAATGCCACCTGCATGTTTTCTCTGCCAGAATCATATACAAAGTATAATGCATGCACTCCACGTTCTGTAAGCTAGCTTTATTTTATTTCATTAAGACATACAACAAATGGGTTCTGACTTGGTTTAACTGAGTTTGTTCTTCACAAGGTATCATTAAGAATGTTAGTCCTGGTCAGTGTGGCTCAGTTGGTTGGAGCATTGTCCTGTGCAATGAAACGTTGAGGAATCAGTTCTCAATCAGGGCTTATATCTAGATTGGAGGGTTCGGTTCCAAGTTGGGGCACACATGAGACACAACCAATCAATGTTTTTCTTTTACATTGATGTCTCTCTCTCTCTCTCTCTCTCTCTCTCTCTCTCTCTCTCAAAAAGCAATCAATGAACATGTCCTTGGGTGAGGACTAAAAAATAATTCTATAAGAAAACTTAAAATTAAATATCATGAAACATATTATAGTTTAATACTGTTCAGTATTTAATGATTTATATGAGAACTATCTAAGTTTAAAAACTCAAGATCAAATATTTTTACAAATGTTGATGAAGCTAGAGCTCTATGCAGAAATAATGCCTTAAGATAATTTCCTATACTGTCTTCATAAACCTAGACACACTACTGAAACATATAGCCTGTTGATAGTATGCAAGGAATGAGTTAAAATTTTGTGTTGGCTATGAAAGCAGAAATGTATGTAGAAATAAAGGAAAACAGTGTTATGTGTTTTCCCTAAATTTGTTTTGTGTGCGTGAGGGCATGTAGACACACTCATCTATGTTCTTGGGAAGATGCAAAGCCTGCTACCCCATAACTGTTATTTAATGAGCATATTCTGAATGCAGTACATACAACTATTATTGGTATTAGTTTTAGCATTTCTTTAATCACCAACATTCCACTCTGAGCAATCAGAATGACAGAACAGAACATTACATCTGCCCTGTTGGGCACAGTCTCAAGTCAAGGAACAGACAAATATGCTAAGCCTGGGGAAAGGGGGGAGAAAAAGTACTAGCATTGGGCAGAGTCTAGGAATGTATATCAAAATCCATTTCAATCACCTTTAGTCTTTTATTTTGATTTAGCATTAGTTTTACACAAAGGAAATGTATCATTAGTAAACTTTTGAAAAAAACAACAACAGTAAGACAAAAGGAAAGAGGAAATGCCTCTTGGTATAATTAGTGGAAAGTTCTTATTATAAGGCCTATGCAGCAAATTACACAAATATAAGAATGATATAAACAAATGGAAGTGACACATTATATTGTAAATATAACAAAAGAAACTTAGAGTGGAACCAATATGAGCAATGAAGACCTGTGGCTATATCTGAAATGTTATGGGGCATATATGTTTATTTTATTCTTGGAGTCAAAGGGAATCATTTTAGAAAGGGATTCTTACACACCTGCTCACGCAAACATCTGAAGGCCCTTTCAGAATGTTCCTGAAATCTTATGACCTCCCCCAAAGCTAGCCAAGTTCAGCATGGATAGAATCCCGGTGTTTCCTTAGCTCAGACTGTTAGCATAAGTAAGTATATGCAAGACATCCTGAGGCCATTTCACCTACTCCCCACACCTTTCCATGCATTGTGAAATTCTTCCTAATCATTACACTTGTTATATTCTCCCTCCACTTCCCTAGATGTTCAATTATATTAAAGCAAAACAAATTGTTTAAAATGTGTCGTAGAGATGCCCTTTGTGAGAAAATAGTTTATATTTTTAATATCTCTCTCTTCTATTGTTTCTTCAAAGAAGAAAAACCAAAAGCCCCATTCAAACAATTTTTAAAAATCTATTTTTTTTCTGGGCAATAGCATGTTATTAACTCCATCGTTATTCACTTTAAATCAAAGGCAGTTGACTCAATAAGATTTTTTTAATTGTCTAATGTTGTATGTGATGTGGGGAGCACCACAAAGCAAAGTACCCCCAAAAATGTAACCATTTGGGTGTAATGTAGTTGACAGAGTCTGGGCTGATATTGGTTAGTCATTATATCAATAACTAGAAGTCCTTTGGGGTGTGGAATACGCAGCTTCACTGCAGAGGATAACCAATCTATGAGGCCTTGGGAGGGCAGGCAGATCCACCCATCACTGCCACACACTCAGCATTGGCCCAGCACTCAGTGGCCTGAGTTGAGGCTAGGTCCCCAGTGGGGGGCATGCAGGAGGCAGCCAATTAAGGATTCTCTCTCATCATTGATGTTTCTCTCTCTCCCTCTCCCTTCTTCGCTGAGGTCAATGAAATAGTATATGATTTTAAAAAGCGCATTAAAGCCCATTAGCCAAACTCTGAGGCACTCCTCTCTCTGGTCTCTCAAGGCCAAAAATCGATCATTATGTTTTGAAAAGAATTTGATTCTTACGTAAATAAGGTTTAAGAACAGATGTAAATTTAAAAGCAAAATTAAACCAATTATGTTTCACGTATCTTTGTAGCATCTAAAATTCTTCCTGTAAGAACGGAGAGCTACAAAAAAGTAAACAAAATTGACAGTCTTCTTTAATCACCCACAGCATCAGCATAGGATTAGTACTTATTATGAGCTCAATAAATGTATGCTGAATAAATGAAAAAGCAGGTGTGGTTTGTTGATCAAGATAAACCTTCCATGATGTGATTGTGAATGATGCCCATTTCCCAACATGGTACTGCTTCCTATTGTAGATAGATTTTCTTCTCTAATTTTTTCTTCCAAAATCTATAATCATTCATGAAGTTATCAACAGCAACGAAAGTTCCATCCATCACTTCTCATCAGATGACATATTTTTTTCAAGTAAAGGGAGTGCTTGAATAGGATTTTTTTCCATTTTCATTCTACCACAATGATAAAATGTGAAGCTTTCAGGAATGGTGAAGAAACTGATTATAATTTTTTTCCTGTCTAAAATTAAAATAAAATCTAATTAATAACCATGAACTTATTAATTTCTATCTTTACTAAATAGTATTTCAAACAGCCTTTAATAAGGGAGACTTTTTCCAAAAAGGTATTAGAACACAAAAATTGAAGGAATATATTTCTTCACAGGGCCTTTTTATTTTTCTTAGTCTTAAACTGTTCAATGTTGAATTATTTGAATTTGATATATTGGGATCCATTCAATATTGTCTATAATCTTTGTTCCATTTTATTTTTATTTAACTTACATATATGTTATGTTTAATTACTTGTTTTTGACAATTCAAAATATTTAACAACACTCTCAAGCTATTTAAATATGACTAATCAATATTTTTACTCACTATTTTATTATGTATACCATATTTATTAATTTTTTATTTCCTAGTGTTTATCTTTTTATCTTTTTTAAAAAAGTTAATTTAGGAGTCTACACATGGAATTATTTATAACTCAGCTCATCATGGGGCAGATTGAAATTCAACCAGTGTCTTACTTAGGTTTTTTTTTTTTACAAAATAAGTGGAATTCACTGGTAATCTTCAGAGTGTTTCTCTATATTGTTAATCAGCTAAACATAACCATCAATTATAAATGCAAATTCCCAGGGTTAAATTGAATGTTCAGATGCTCTAATGTACTTTTATTGGCAGTACATTGCCAAGTCTACACAGCACAAAATAGAGTGTTGGGTCAATATTTACTTTTGAATTGGTGTTCTACAGAGAGCTAATATGGGGGTAATTCAGGTCAAGAAAATAGAATTAAGGGTGTTACAAACACAATAAGAAGGGTTGTGTTTTTTTGTATTTTTGCATGAATTATCTGGATTATGTCAACTGTGTAGACGTCTGTCTAGAGTAGGATTTGGGAAGTTTATTCAAATGCTGATACTTGCAGAGAATACTCACAAGAAGAGAGTATGGAAATCAGGCAAATATTTTTTCACATGTGAGAAAAAGAAAAAATCATGAAATTTTTAGAATATTTTTCTTATGGACATCCCTTGCCTATAATTTTATGATGAAAGCCTAGCCAATTATCCATTTTGCTTTAAAATTTTTATACAGAAAAATAGGCAGAGCTTAATCATACAACCCAATTTTTCTTCTTTTTTTATCAACATCTTCAGAATAAGAATCATTTATAAGCTTTACCAGCAGTATACCATAGTGACAGGCTTCCAAGCAAAGAGAAATAATTTATTAGCTCAATGTTTTCCCAGCCTCCCCCACCAACCCTGAGGTGGTGCATAGGTTGTGCAATGAATAAATTAAGTATAGGCTCTGCCTGTGCTTGGCATAAATCACTACTTTTCTAGGACCAAAGGGTGAGAGACTATTTGCAATACTATTTTTGAGTTAAATAAGCTTTGTAATCAAGTAGAGTGGGGGTTACACTTACTGTTTTTTGCAAAATATTTATTTGCAAGACTGCTGTTATAATTAAACCATATTTTCTATGGTGAAAAGAAAAAAACTTGTTACTGAAAAAAGAGCCAGGAAATTAATCCATGCAAAATCAAATTGATTTACTGAGTTTTAACTGAATAGAAAGATCTTTTTCCCTTTGATTGTCATTAGAGCTTTTACACAAAACATAACATAACCATACTACTATTTTGTTACAATTATTGCAGCTAATGATATCACAATTTACAAGGAGGATTTTCTTCACTGAGAGAGGTATGCACATATAAAATGTATCTTACTTTATAATATACTGTTTCATGTATTCCCAAGGAAACTTGACTATTACAAAAGAATATTTTAATGTGGAATCATTGAATAAATGTTTTAAGGGAAGATAATTAAAATACTAGTCAATGGTGTATATTTATACATTATATTTTATCGCCATTTTACATGTAAATAAACTAAAACAAATGACATGTTTCTCTTTGAAGAGAGTTTAAGGAAAATGACCACTATAGCCTCATCTATAACTCCTTTCATGCTCAAAGCATTACGTTAGATTTTTTTTTAACTACGTTCAATTTTTGAACCAGAGCAACAGATGTGATCAAAGTGCTGCTCCACAAGGCAAGGTGTTCTGAAAAAAGGATCTAGAGCTCACTTTGTTCATCAGCCTTAAATGTCGATTAAATGTGAAACAGGACAAAAAGTTATTGGATATAGTAAGAAGCAGACTACCTAAAAGCTAACTTTAAAATAAAGATGTTAACATAAATTAAATGATATGCTAATATTAAAATTATGTGATAGATAAAAAATGTATGAACATGGCAAGGCAGGTACTTACAAGACATATTTACCTGGAAAAAGCAAGTTACAAAACCATAATTACAAAATCATAATATATATATATTTTTTAATTTCACAGAAGTGCAAGAGTAAATCTGGAAGGAAATACACAAAGATACACATCATTTATTTTTCAGACTTAGATTATTATTACATTTTGCATGGTAGGTTTTCTAGTTGTTCAAAATTAGAGTAGGATTGTTTTAATAATAAAAATTAATAAATTATCTTGAAATTTTGAAACATGCTAATTTTAGATTTTTTTCTTTACAGCCTATATCAGAAAGGCTTTACAAATTACCAGTATTTAACAGCCAAGCAATCATTCACAAGAGTCAATTTGAATTGATTAATTTGTTTAGTCATCAATTTAAAAAATTAAAAGTAAAGTAATTAAGTTATTTGTTTAATCTACAGTTCATTCATTCTGCATTGCATGTGTCAGTTGCTGTGCCAGGAGCCAGAGATGAAGCATTGAGGTTGGCAGGCATTAGCCAGGCCAGGATGCGTCTGTAAGGCTAGTTCTGGTTAAGTTGTTATTGTTTAGTTTGCCTAATTTTGTAGGCACAACCTTGTACTTAATTCTGTAGATTCCACCCTGAAATTTTTAACTAACATGATGTGAGGACCAACATTGACCTTAACAGTGCCGTGTTTGCCGTCACCTAGACCCAAACAGTGTTAAGGGAGCCCTGCGCATGCCCAGCTGGCCTTCATTCATCCTTCCTAGGAGGCGGCGGAGCTGTGGCCACGACCCGCACGGCGGAGTCCACAGGCTCCGCAACCCGGGACGTTTCTAACGTGATCTGATTTCGGTCTATTATTCTGAAGCCCATGAAGAGAAAGACATGATCAGAAAAAATGACATCAAAAGAAAGAACTTGGCAGGATAGAAAAATATGTATTTGTTTTAATACTGAATATTATTTATTTGCCAACAAAGTCATTAGAATTCCTGGGCAAGGATTTTGTGGAAAGGGTGGGAGGGCCTGGAGTAACTCGTATTTTAAGGTGACTCCGTAAGCCCCGTGCATCAGAAGTGCTCAGTAAGTAGGGGAGATTGGGAGCGTATTTTCTCCTCTAAATGACTTAACATTAATAGTTACTGGACAGTTGTTATTACAACAGAGAAAATAAAGAGCTGAACTTCTGAAAGTATGTGATTTTTAAGTACTTTTCTAAAATATCTCCGCATTCAGGGTTCCCTGGAAGTCAGTCCCCGTGGGTTTAAGAAGACCCTGCGCCAAACACACCAGGGACACCCCCCCACCCACCCAAAGTGAGAGGCTGGCTGGGGACCTGAGGGCGCCCCGGGATCTGCCGCCCGGAAATCGGGGGTCTGCGCCCACAGCAGCCAGCGGCCTGGATTATTTAGTTTGGTTGTGTTCACAAAGAGTTTGGAGTTTTGTTTGTTTGTTGGTGGTATTTTTCCTTTTTTGAGAAAAGATATGCTGCATACTCAATAAATATTTATAATTGTGATAAATAATACAGAACACCTCAGACTGAGACAGCCGCTCAGACAGGTACAAATAATTGAACAGATCACAGTTGTTTTCCCGTTTGTCCCCAGGACCATCAGGGCGGTTGGGTTACATTTTAAGGGAGAGAGAAGTACAGTAGTCATCGTTGCTGAAGGAGGAGTCACGTGGACACGCCGTGGCCCTGGCCCTCTGGGAACCAGCCCTCCTCGGGGCCGCCAGCCCCGGGCCCCCACCTGCCCAGGTGACTCCCGCAGCACCGGCCAGTGGACGTCACAGTCAGTCCCGAGCCAGCGCACTGAGTAGCCTGGACCTTTGTCAGGTAGACACGTGTGTCACAAGACAGAATGTTGGATGAAAACTACCGTTGTAATGATCCTTTTAAGATAGGCAGGAAAAACCCCAAACTGCATATTTCAATGGGAAAATGATTCTTTCTCTGTACTGTGTTGCATTACTTCCGAGAGAACTTTATTTAGTTAGCTGAGTGAGAAAGAGGACCCGCTTGCTACGGGGTCCGTGTCATGACGTGGTGGCTTTTCTTCTCAGGTTCTCTGCAGTAGGCTTTCTGCTCTTTGTGAACATGTGATCCAGTAGATCATTTGCTCCGTGAACTCTGGATATCTGGAGATGAAAAAAAGCTAAAGCAGACTTTTCCAATGCATGCCTGTGATCTGTTGTTACCAGAACCAAGGATCTACTAGGGACCTGCACCCTGAAGGTCACGTGACCTCCTGTGAGCCCGTCCACAGAGCATCAGAGCATGTAATTGAGGTATCTTAATCCAAAGCACAATCCTAACTAGAGCAGAACATCAGTGAATCATCCGGTGCGACCCTGGAAGGGACTCCCTCAAGTCCCTCTACTTCCGTCTGACTTCTGACTCTCTCTCCTTAAAAGCAGGAAATAAATGCTGCAATTAGGAGACCGAGTCTGCAGGCTGAGCAGACTATGGGAACTCTCAGAAATGGATATTTCACCTCTCATAGTAGAGCCCTTCAATCATCTAAAATAATTGAGTCTCTCTCCTGATTATATGTGATCTAAATGTCCCATTTTATGACTATTCTCCTTTTAAAAAAAGGATAATCTTTTCACATTGTTAACATTTATGTTATTTTCAATGTGTTACTATATTTTGGGTGATTTTTCTTGTTTATTTTTTGGGGGTGGGGGAGTAGTGAAGTTCCACAAATAAATAATGTATGATGAAATAAAAGGGATACTTTGCAATGGAACTACAAGCCTATGCTTGGAAAAGAGTTACTAATCTGAACACCAAATAAGATCAGGCACTTTAAAAAAACTGAGGGGAGCACCTCAAATATAGGGCATCAGTTTTGATTTCACAAGGTTCTAAGTCAGTGGTTCCTAACGTGGGACACTCACCCCATGGGGAGGGGGACAGTTTGATTTTTAAGGGGGGCAATTTGAGAATGAGTTATTAACAGTGAATTTTTCGCATTTCTTATGGTTCTAGGGGCGTCATATACAATATGCATATATATATCGAGACATATTTATGCATTTCAGTTTTCTATCATATGTTTTGAAACTTTATTTGCTATTTTTTCATATCACTCCATATTATTATTTTTTTAACAATTTCTTAGTGATTTCTTCCTCAGTACTTCAACTGTCCTTTTGTTCTTCTATTGTTTCTCTTTCATGGATGCCATGTTCTTTGGAAGCTTGTTTAGACCAAGTTCATGGCCTTTTAGGCTTCCTCCGTGTGAACAGGAGTTCACTTTTTGAATAATAAGAATTACATGTCACAGGCAGGCATCAGTATTTTAGAGATGCTTAGTTGGGGCATGGACAAAAACAGGTTGCAAACCACTGTTCTAAGTATTGGAAAATTTATTCCCACTTTGTGATCTTGGAAACATAAAATGTGGCATGCATTAATGGACACATTTGGAATCCATTGTTTGGGGCTGAGCACCAATCACTGCTCAGGTTCTGATTAGATTGGAGCTGGGAAGGGAGCGCTGAGGAGGGTCAGTGGGGAGCTGTGGGAAACCGGATCCAAGGGGCTGTGTGATGGGATAGTTCTGTGGTTTCAGCCAGGGAGGCACTCTGAGCAGCTGGAAAGATGAGAGGACCTTAGATGCAAAGATGAAGGAACATGCGGATTTTGTTATGGGTCATGAATTGGTGTTCTGGGAGAGAAGCAGAGCTTGGAATTCTTCTCAGTTCTCTGGGCTGCGGGACCAGGTGCCTCCAGTTCTTTCGCAGGCGGGACCTTCGGTTGGCTCCTTCGGCGCCCAGGCCAAGCTGAACCACCAGCTCTTTTGTGTAAAGCAGTCTTTTCCTCATGTGCAGGATGCTGATTTCACAAAGAAAATGCACAGCTTTACATTCATCCTGGCTCAACTCTCAAGTGGCTCTGAGCAGGTTATTAATCTATCTATAACTCATGTGGTCATGTTTAGAACATTAGAAAGGTAATTCTATTTGTTATCTAATTTTAGAAACTTATAGAAAATAAAAGAAAAAATACCTAAATCCCATCATAGATAACATATACATAAAGTTTTATCCACCTTCAAAAACACTGCTTTGTGTCATTAGTCTTCAGTAACAGGCTTTTAATGGTGGCGTAACATTGGATCCACAAGTTGGTTCAGAGAGGAAATGTTGGGGAAAACAATTACAAATGGAAGTGTGTTTTTTTCTGATTCTTATCAATCAACTAATAAATGTTGGTAATTTTAATTTAAATATCCTTGCACAGCGAAGTTAATATCTATCTGCCATGTCCAGAACGAAAGTCTTACAGTCGTTGTTTTTCCTAAATGCCTGATTGAAATCAAGTTATGCACCGTCACTGGCGTTCCCCTCATCTACCACTCGTTAACCATATCAGAAATGGAAATGAGTTCAGTTTGGCATAACTCATAATGTCATTTGGGAAGAGGCAGAAGGAGCTGCGCCAACATTAATGTGCACTGTGTGAATAATTTACTTTAATTTCAATTACAGCACCAGGATGAGATGTAGGAAACCTTTCCTGTGGCTGCTCTAAGTCGGGGATTTAACTTGGTTAGCAGAACAATTTAGATAGCTCAGGGACCAAAATTTGGAGCCAAGATGTTATGGGTAAGAATACAAAATAAATAGTAATCTATGGTGTCTGCGGGCTTCACAATAGGAGAATGAAAAGCCAGGAGGGAAACAACAGGCCAATTCATATGGCTGAAAGCTGTCAAGTAGCAGCTTTTATGAAGGGCGTGTAGAAAAGGAAGAATAAAATGGGTCCAGGATAGCTCCGGAGACCAAATGAAATGGAGAGGTCAGAAGAGTGTGCATTCCGTGGGAGGTGAGGGAGGGAAGAGGCACCGCAGAATGCATACCCTGCCTTTGTGTCTCAGAGAGTCAGGCTGTCCCTGACCCAGACTCTTCCCTTTGTTAATAATCTGAAACTTTTAGCCAATTTTATTCAAAGTCTCCCAGAAAAATAAACAGTGTTTTCTAGGTCAACAAAGCTGATGCTACCATATTTATCATTCATTATTTCTCTGTTGCTTTTAAGTGTTCTTCTGCTAGCTTTTCTCTCTTCTCAGAAGTCTGTTGATGCTGAAATGTATGTTTTACTCACACAGTCTTTTGATCAAGCCTGATCCAACTTGGTATTAGCTAAGTCCTTCTCTGTACCAGCACCTGCAACACTCATATTTGGGGTGCTTTTCAATGTGTAATGTTTTATTGGCCACTTTCCTACATTCAAGATTTATCTAAAAGTCAGGAGCAATGCAAAGACATGTAGCAGACAAACTTGAAGTTGGGGCAATGCGAACGTTACATTCATTTTCAAAGACTGCAAATGGAAATGTTCTGTGGTAATCTAGTAAGTAGAACATGACCTGGTAATAAAGGTCATAGCCCCCAAGTCAACTGGCTATTTTTAGCCATCAGAACCAGTCCAATTACGTTACTGAAAGAGGTTAATATGTGAGTGATGCAAACCATATTCAATTTCATTTAAAATACACTTTACTCATTTAGGCTATTTTATTCATTTAGGAGATACTTTGTTCACATGAATGCTATTATCTATTTATGAAAGCAGAGACAATATTGAATATACTTTCAAAATATTTAGAGGCATGATTAATTCAAATTTTATATTTTAACAAAGCAGATCTAGTCATTAGTCACAGGGGTTGGCAAAATCATGTCCTTGTGCCAAATTTGGCCCATCACCTGGTTTTGCAAATAAAGTGTTATTACTGCAGTATAAAAATACTAGAGGCCCGGTACACGAAATTCGTGCATGGGAGGGGGGTGTCCCTCAGCCCCAGCCTGCACTCTCTCCAATCTGGGACCCCTTGGGGCATGTCCGACTGCTGGTTTAGGGGCATTAACTCCAGCCATTAGGAAAATCACACAGAATGTCCTTGACATACAAACAGTGTGGTTTTATGAGTTGTTTTAATAATAATGGCTATTCTTTTAAATAATATCTGCTTATATACAATACAGCTGGTACTATGTGGATTCAGAATGTTAATATCACAAAATCATAGAAGGTTGTAGTGGAAATAACCTTGAATGGTCTAGTCCAACCTTTTATAAATATTGGAATTCCCTTTCAAAGATTTTGAATGCTTTTTGTCCTAAGAAGATTAACCAACTTTTGAGGCAACCCATTTTCTGTGAAAGGACTGGGGGACTCCAGCAGCAGGCAAGCAGTGCACCTGCCACCCCCACCCCCCTGGCAGGGCTGAAAGGACTGGGGGACTCCGGCGGCAGGCAAGAGGCACGGCCGGACCTGCCTGGAGGCGTGTCTGGCCACGCCATGCACCTGCTGTCCCCCTCCCCTGGTACTAGGGGACTCCAGCATGGCTGA
Organism: Cnephaeus nilssonii; assembly: GCF_951640355.1. NCBI lineage: Eukaryota > Metazoa > Chordata > Mammalia > Chiroptera > Vespertilionidae > Cnephaeus > Cnephaeus nilssonii. Next base: position 67,259,320 of record NC_137086.1, on the reverse strand, counting down.
GGGGACTGGGCGCCTCTATCTTGTGGCTATGGGTGCTGCCATCTTTGTGATGGTGTGATGGTCAATTTGCATATTCCCTCTTTATTGGATAAGATGCATGTGCTTATGTATTTTCTATGACAGCTTTTGGCTAAAAAAGCAGAGTTGAGTGATTACAACAGAGACTGTATGGTCTGCTCCTCTGCAGGAAAAGTTTGCCAGTCTCTGGTCTGGCTGAGACTACAAACAGACACTCAATGAGGGACCAAGTGACTAATGTTACTAAAACACTCTTCCAGCATTCATCCAACCAAATACTACAGAGTGCCTATTCTCCACACGAGGATCACAAACACAATAGAAACAAGATCCCGACTCTCTTAGGATGGGACCTAGTAAGCAGGAAATAGCCAGGAAACAGAGTGTTTGCTGTGCTTGGTAAGAAGAGGAATAAGCACGCCTCAGAGAACAAGAGAGTATATGTCAGTGGATCTAGACAGAGAAAAGCAGTGAGTGTTGGAATCCCATTGTACCTATTTCTTTTGCAAAAGGGCTCAGCAAGAAGAGGGGATTGGAGCCCTTTCCTGACCGGGGGCGCCAGCATTAGAGCTGGCACTGTCCCTGGCCAGCACGTAAGGAGGAACAGGGGCTTAGCATCCTGTCCTAGACACCTCAGAGTGAATGACATGCTCACAAATACCCTCTCCACCTCTGGCATTCTAAATTTCTTTGATTTTGTTTCCATCTAACTGTTCAAAATGAAATTTCTGAGGTTGAAAGTAAAAATGTCAGGTATCGCAATTTGAAGTGTTGAAGCATTACAGGAAATTTTAGAATTTCTGAAGACTATCATGGCCAGCCTTCCTGTACAGATGATTATTGTGGATTTTTATGGCCTGTTGTTCTTGATGCATTTGTTTAACTTATTTTCATGGAATGCTTTTGTCTAAAGATGAGTGGAACTCACACCATTATTTTTAAGTGACAAGTACATTCATGGTTTATTCACATATGCTTTAACTTTACATATTCAAACCTTTCAAGTAAAAATCTTGAAAGAATCAATTTTACTGCTCTTCACTACACTTAATAGACCTTCTCATGCCACTTGCCCTATGAAAGTAGATAAATGCATAGCAAGGGTAGTGGCGTCATATAGAACCATCACCTGGTTTCGTTTGTTCATGCAAATACATATTAACAACTTACACCTCTCTCCCCTCATCCTCCAATAACAAATTTTGAAATGCATAATTAAAAGAGACTCATTCATCCAAATATGTCTGCTTCATTAAAAAAATGCAATTATACCTGGGCAGAGAAACATAATCGTGTAAGTGGTTATCAAGTCTCAATTGTCTGATATACACAAATCTCATGGTTTCAAAGCTGGGCAGAAGGCGTTTAAGACACTTAAAGTAGAAGGGCAAGCAGAACCTCCATACTGTTCTCCATAGTGGCTATAACAATTTACATTCCCACCAGCAGTGAATGAGGGTTCCTTTATTCCCACAACCTCTCCAACACTTGGTAGTATTTGTCTTGTTGATAATGGCCAACAGGTGTGAGGAGGTATCTCATTGTAGTTTTGATTTGCATTTCCCTAATAGCTAGTGAAGTTGAGCATCTTTTCATATACACTGAGTGGCCAGATTATCATGTCTGAACGCATAATAATCTGGCCACTCAGTGTATATCCTATATAATAAAAGGCTAATATTCAAATTGTCCTCTCAACCAGGAGTTCAACCAGCAGGCAGGCTGGTTGACCGCCCATGTCCCCTCCCCCAGGCCAGGCTGGCCAGACCCCACCCATGCATGAATTCATGCACCAGGCCTCTAATATATCCTACCTAATAAAAGAGTAATATGCAAATTGACCCTAATGTCGCTACACCCACAGGCCACGCCCACCAGCCAATCAGGAGCAAATATGCAAATAAACCCAACCAAGATGGCTACAGCCACAGAGAGCAGGAGGGAGGCTTGGGTTTCCCTGGCAATAGAGGAAGCTAAGCTTTCCGCCTGCCCTTACTGGCCTAAGCCTCCACTCAAGGCTACAAAGTTTCAATTATAGAAGATACATCAATCCCAAGAGAAATGGCTGCTGGCCAGGAGCGAGCAGGAGGCCTGGCTCCGCTCCAGGCTACAAAGTTTCAATTGTAGAAGATACATAAATCCCAGATACCAGGGCCTCTGCTTGGGTCGCCAGGGGGTGTGGCCGGCCTGCAAACCACCACAGGCCCTTCACCCAGGCCCCCCACACCCCAAGGGAACCCCCACCCTGATCTGGGACACCCTTCAGGGCAAACCAGCTGGCCCCCACCCATGCACCAGGCCTCTATCCTATCTAATAAAAGAGTAATATGCAGATTGACCATCACTGCAACACACAATATGGCTGCCCCCATGTGGTCAAAGATCCTGCCCCCATGTGGACACAAGATGGCCACCACAAGATGGTCAGCAGGGGAGGGCAGTTGGGAGGGACCAGGCCTGCAAGGGAGGGCAGTTGGAGGCGATCAACCCTGCAGGGGAGGGCAGTTAGGGGTGACCAGGCTGGCAGAGGAGGAAAGTTGGGGGCAAACAGGCTGGCAGGGGAGCAGTTAGGCATCAATCAGGCTGGCAGCGGAGTGGTTAGGGGGTGATCAGGCTGGCAGGCAGAAGCAGTTAGGGGCAATCAGGAAGGCAGGCAGGCGAGCAGTTGGGAGCCAGCAGTCCTGGATTGTGAGAGGGATGTCCGACTGCCCATTTAGGCCCGATCCCAAGGGCAGTCGGACATCCCTCTAGGGGTCCCAGATTGGAGAGGGTGCAAGCTGGACTGAGGGACACCCCCACTCTGTGCACGAATTTCGTGCACCGGGCCTCTAGTATATATATATTTTTATACACTGAGTGGCCAGTTTATTATGTTTTCAGAGATCATAACAATCTGGCTACTCAGTGTATCTGTTGGCCATTTGTATGTCTTCTTGGGAGAAGTGTCTGTTCAGGTCCTCTGCCCAATTTTCAATTGGATTGTTTGTTTGGTGTGGAATTGTATGAATTCTTATATTTGGGATATTAACTCCATGTCAAAACTGTTGTTTTTAAATATTTTCTCCCATTTAGTTGGTTTCCTTTTTGTTTTGTTGACAGTTTATTTGGTTGTGTAGAAGCTTTTTAGTTTGATATGGTCTCATTCATTTATTTTTGTTTTTACTTCCCTTGCCTTTAGGGTCAAATTCATAAAATGTTCTTTATGACCAAGGTCCATAGGTTTAGTACCTATATTTTCTTCTATGTAACTTACTGTTTCAGATCTTATATTTCAGTCTTTGATCCATTTTGAATTAATTTTTATACCTGGGAAAAACTATAGTCTGGTTTCATTCTTTGGTATGTGGCTTTCCAATTTTCCCAGTACCATTTATTAAAAAGGATTTCTTTTTTCCATTGTATGTTTTAAGCTCCTTTGCCAAATGTATTTGCTCATATGCATCTGGATTTATTTCTGCTCTCTCTCTCTCTCTCTCTCTCTCTCTCTCTCTCTCTCTCTCTCAATTCTTTATTGTTTAAAGTATTACATATGTCTCCTTTTTCTCCCATTGACCTCTCCCCAGTACATTCCTTCACCCCCTTACTATCTGTGTCCATTGGTTATGCTTATATGCATGCATAAAAGTTCTTTGGTTAATCTCTTACCACTCCCCTCCCCTGCTGCCTTCCCTCTGAGGTTGGATGGCCTGTTCAATGTTTCTATGTCTCTGAATCTATTTTAGTTAATCAGTTTATGTTATTCATTATATTCCACAAATGAGTCTGGTCATATGATATTTATTTTTCTCTGACTGGCTTATTTCACTTAGCATAATGCTCTCCAGGCCCATCCATGCTGTTGCAAATGGTAAGAGTTCCTTCTTTTTTACAGCAACATAGTATTCCATTGTGTAGATGTACCACAGTTTTTGGTGGGGTTTTTTCTAAGTTCTATTCCATTGGTCTGTGTGTCTGTTTTTCTGCCAATATTATGCTGTTTTGATTATCATATCTGTGTAGTATAATTTAAAGTCACGGAGTGTGATACCTCCAGGTCCATTCTTTTTTCTCAGGATTTCTTTGGCTCTTCAGGGTCTTTTGTGGTTCCATATTAAATTAAGAATAGAGTTACCATTGACCCAGCAACCCTCTTCTTGGTATCTACCCCCAAAATTTGAAAACATTTATTCACAAAGATATATGCACCTCTGTATTCATTGCAACATTATTTATGGTGGCCAAGACATGGAAACAACCTAAGTGCTCTTCAATAGATGATTTGATAAAGAATATGTGGTACATATACACAATGGAATACCATTCAGGCATAAGAAAATATGATATATTGTCATTTGTGACAACATGGACGGACCTTATGAATATCATGGTAAGTGAAATAAGTCAGAAAACCTAAGAACCATATAATTTTGCTCATGCGTGGAATATAAAACTGAAAGCAACAAATGAACAAACAAAACAAACAAAAACTCATAGACACGGACAACACTGTGGTGGTTATAAGAAAGAATGAGTGTGGGCCGGTAGGAAAGTGTAATGGGGTCAACTATATGGTTATGATTTCACTTTGGGTGATGAGCACACAAGCAATATACAGATTATGTATCGTAGAATTATACACTTGAAGCCTATATAGTTTTATTAACCAATGTTACCCCTATAAATTTAATTTAATATAAATGTAAAATAAAGGTTAAAAAAAGCAGGGCGAGTTCATCACTAATCACATTTCATTGATAAGGTGCAAAAGCTAAGAGATCCTAGAAATCAGTGGTTTGAAGAACAGGCACAGTTTCTGTCTCTGTAGAGGTCCAGGGTGAGTGTGGGCTGCTTTGCTCTGCAAGTTATTCAGGAGTCAGATTTCTTCTACTTTGATTTTTCACCAACTGCATTTTGGAGAGGTTTGGATGACCATGTAATGGTGATAAAAGCTGGTTGGATTAGAGATGTGTTTCCTCTTCCCAGGTTTCCATACTCTCAAGTTACTATAATTTTCTTACTTACTTCCTGGAAATGAAACACTAGTCTGGTCCATATTAAAAGTGAATCTATTTTAATACTTAGGACCATATCAATGCATGTATTCTACTTTCCCTTTAGCCTTCTCATATTTCCATCTACTTATCAGTTTTATTATTAATGTATCTATATTGTCAAATATCTACTATTCTGTTATGTTTATTCCTGCCTGCTCATCTTAGTTCTCTATTTGCTTTTCCTAAGATCTTACGTTGTTGTCTGACACTTGGTCTTTCCTCAGCAAGATTCTGGGGGAAAAATACTGTGAGTTTTTGTGCAAATTTCACTATTTCTGTAGCCTGTACTTTGAATACCAATTTGTCTTGGGATGAAACATTGGCTTCTTGTTTATTCCTTGAATATTTAAAATATGATGTTTAACATTTTCATCTTGATAAGTAAGATGTCAATCTCGTTTCTTTCCATCATTAGTGGTTTGGTATTTTTTGCTGAGATGTCTAAAATTATTTCCTAATCATATAGTCAGTAGTTTTGTTAAGATAAGTTTAAAGTTTACTATTCTGGTGGAATATTCCAGTAAAACAATGTTCCAAACTAGTTTCAATATCCCCTCTTCATGAAATAGTTACCTTCAATTTTCTCATAGCTTTTGTTTGTCTTTTTCTAATTTTGTAGGTTTTCATTTTTCAGTTGATTGTATTGCTTTGGTTTTCTACTTCTCCTTTTGGATCTGACAAGGATACTGGATTTTTCTTCCCTTTGCCCTACATCTAGATTCAATTACTTTTACATATTTTAATTATTTATTATTCTCTATTACTCTTTTTTACCCACCTGCTTTTTTTTTTGGCATGGCATTCCAGTATGCATCTATGTCTATTGTATTCTGTCCTTGATGGCATCTATAGTTTCCTTAATTCTTCAGCTCCTTTTGTAATACCAGCCAACAATTTCAATGTTTTTTAAAATCTGTTTTACCATGGTTTTTAATGTTCTTCCATTTTGTGTTGCTTCATTATTCAACCCATTTTGCTTTTTATTACTCTAATACCTATCACTTGGAATTTGCTTGCAATTGTTTTTGTTGCCATGATTACATTAGGTGAGTTTTTATGCCTTGAAGACTGCTGTGTAAGAATTTCAGGCTGATCGACATAGTATTTTTGCTTCTTTTTTAAAGCCTTTTACCTCTCTGGGCATCTCAATTTTTTTATTTTTATTTTTTTTGGCAGAAATACCTTTCTGTTCATCACCTCCAACATTCTGAGTTTCTTTCTATTTTTAAACTTCTGTCCTGTGTATTCCAGTGTTGTCCAATATGAATTCCACTCCCAGTACTTTCTTTTACTACCCTCTTCTGTGAGTCTTTGACATTATGAATTGGATTTATTTTTCATATGGGGGCATTTGGGGTCCTTGTGTATCACCACAAGTATCATCACTTATCCTATGACCCAGAGAGCTAAGGGTGCAGATGAAATCCAAAGACTGTCTTCCGAGGAATTTTCTCTTGCTCAGGAAAGCCAGTCTTTTTAGTTCTCCTCAGTCCTTCAACTAACTGGATGAGAGCCATTTACAACCCAGAGGACAATCTGCATCTTTAGTGTTTACTGATTTAAATGTCACTATCATCCAAAACACCCTCCAAATGGACACACAAATTAACCGTCACAGTGGTATGATTCTCCTCTCAGCACTGCACAAGCAACAGCACCCATATTTTGACACGTGGATTTTTATTCAGTTGTATATATTTATAGTTTTTCATACACATACTCTTTTACCCATAGATTATGTACAACTGTGTTGTTTAATGTCTACATGTTTAGAAATCTCTGTTAGTGACTTTTAGTTTGAGTCCATTATGGACAGAGAACTCATTCTATATGATTTCAATTTATTTAAATGTGTTGAAGTTATTTATGGCCCAGGATATGATCTACCTTAACAAAATGTCCCATGAGCATGTTAAAAACGTGTGCTTGTTGTTTCAGCAGGGTATTATCCATTTTCTCTTGGCCTCCACACTTTCCAATGAAAACTTTGCTGTCATTAGAATTGAGTATTTTATGGTAGTTAGTCGTTTCTCTTTGGTTAGATTTTTTTTCTACTTGTCCTTAGTTTCTGGCAATTTATGATTGTATGTCTTGGTCTGAATGTCTTTGAATTTAATCTTTTAGGGATTTTTTTCCTTGAATTTGTTGGTGTTTTCTTCAAATTTGGGATAGTTCATTGACTATTTCTCCCAATATTCTCTGAGCACTTCTCTTTCTTCTGTCTTTCTCTCTGAGGGAAGGGACATCTTCTGCCCTTGCTGTTGGGTGTCAGTTCCTCTGATGCTGTCAGAGGGACCTCAGTTCAATCTAAGGGAGGAATGAGCCAGCCTGTGCTCTTCTCTTTTGCCAGGTGAGGTGTCTGGGAATGCCAAGTCTGAGTCACTTCTGAGCAGAGGAACTTCAGTCCTCCCAGGTCTGGTCTCTCACGCCAGTTCTTCTCACGTCCTTTTAGCTTTGTCCTTTGACTGCCTCTTGTATTATTTCAAGTATTTATAGATGTACTTATTAGAGAGGACCAGGAAGAAACAGGCCTGGGCCATTTTGTGTGGTCCAGAAAGCTGTTTTTGTTTTTGGAGTTTATTTTTAATGAGATTTGGGGATATTATATATAACATTCTGCCATAAAAAATATTGCCCTCACAAAAAAAATCCAGATTATTTAGATATATTTTAAAGTTTGAGAAAAATAGAGTGATGAGAGAGGATTCAATGTAGTATCTGAAGAACTGAATGAATAGTAGTCCATTAATTGAGATAGTGAAAAATTGAGGAAAGTCAGGCAACTGGAAGTTTATTAAGGGCTTTGTTTGCACATGGAAATTTGTAGGTACTCCTCAGTCAACAATATTGGGAGCAAATAAATAGGTTATTATATAACTCTAAAGTTCATGGTGGTGGTCTAGTTTGAATAAATGAATTTTGGAGCTACCATGTACATGGCAGGAATAATATTAAAATAGTAAATGTTGAAATTTTATGTATACACTAGAAGCCCAGTGCATGATTTAATCATGCACGTGTAAGCTGTCTGTCCGCTGGTCAGCAGCTCCGAAGTCCCTGGGCCCCTAGGGCGAGGCGGGGCGGGGGCGTGGTCCTCCTGCAGCCGGAGCCCAGGCCAGGGTCTTGCCTTTGCCTCCCGCCCAGGAAGGCTGGGGCCGCTGCCACGTGCTCCTGCGGCCCAACTGCCGCCAGACTCCTCCCCGGGGAGCCGCGCCCGCCGCCTGCCGCCTCCAAACCTCCAGAACGCCGCCGGCTCGGCTCCCTGTCCCAGAGGCCTGTCTGTGCCGCAGCACAGCCATGGCGCAGACGCTGAGCTCGCGTCGCCACTGGCAACGCGAGCTCAGCATCCTGCCGGCCCAATCACCACCCCAGCCACCCCGAGTCCCGCCCCCTGTGTCACCCGCTGGCCCAATCATGGGCGTAGCGGAGTGATGGTAATTTAAATATTACCTTTTTATTATGTAAGATAGTAGCATTAAGCCAAGTTATTTGATGTTGGTCTCCCACGTTTAGAAGCCTGCCCAGTCACTTGCTGCTGTTTGTGTCTATTAACCTTTCCAAGGATGGAGGTGATTATATCTAATTTCAGAAACTGAGTATAATTATGTCGCTAAGCAATTCTATGAAATCCAGAGAGTGGAGATTAACTTGGTTAGAACTTTGTCACTCCAAAATGTCACCCTGTTCTTATTCAAAATGACAGTAGGTGTTTATTCAAAATGCTGAGAAGAGTAAATAAAACATTAAGAACAGGCTTGCCAAATCACCATTTTATTGTAGGACACAGAAAACACAGGTGCTCCCTGAAGCAAGAGGGTAACATTGAGCATTGTTGTGCAGTCAAGGATGAGGCAGGCAGTTTTCTTCTTCCAGAGAGAGAATAGTGGGGCACATCCCAGGCTCTGTGTAGCACCAAGGTCCACTCATACATTTTCTGTAGTTGCTATTGCAGTATAATAAAAGAGTGGAACTTAAGCACTGTTGTTTTTTTGTTGTTGTTGTTTTGTTTGTTTGTTTTGTTTTTGTTTTTCTTTCAGGAAAACAACTAGTCTTTGGGAAATTGGGCCTATCCAGTTTTAGGCAACTATTGTTAAAAGCTTTTTGTAAAAAGTTTAAGATGAAAGCAAGCTACTTGTAATTTCAGAGCAGGCCAATACATTGACAGAAGTTCATTATTGAAAAGTCATTGCAAATGGTTATTTTACAATGACACTGCATTAAAAAAAATAATACAACTCTAAATGCTAATTTGAGAGGAAATGTGGAAATAAAGATGGCAATCGGAGGAATTGGGAGCCTATAACATATCCAGTTTTTTTGTATATGCTACCTTAAAAAAATCACAAAGGAATTTCAGTCAACTAAAATGTAAAAACGAAAATCTCAGTTATAGTAATGGGAAAACCCTGCTTGTAATGTTGCAATATTATCTTAGAATATATTTATTGGCCACTTATTTGCACCACATATATTTTGTTTTCTTGAATTGCACACAATAACCATTTTTAGCAATTGAAAATCAATTTATTTAAATATATATGTCAATATTTTATTGAAGTATAAATAAAAAATGGAATTAAGGTATTTCTTTCCACAATGTATTTGGTTGTTTTGAAATTTCTTTGTGACATCCGTAAGATACTAACTTTTTTTCTTAACTTTTTTTCTTCTCAACCTTCCCTTCCTTTTGCTCTTCTTAATGTCCAGTGTCTAGACTTGCTCACTTTTCAGACCTACTCTGCCTTGTGTGATGCTAATTAATATCTTGTTCTAAGCCCCCTTTGCTGTACTACAAAAGGAAAACAAAATATAATGCAGAGCCACAGGTGAAACTAATGGTCCGTCCAGATCTTCTGTGATCACAGAGCATGGTAAACTCCTTTGAGGCAAAGTTTAAAACATGCAGTGCATCTAGATTTCGTGATTGAATTTTGAAGCCAAATGTTTTTATTTCCTATGAAATTTTAGCATCCTTCAGAGTTGTGGAATGTTTGTTTTGTTAAAAGCAACATTCTCTCTGATTGCTGAAGCATTTCACTCTCTCTAACATGTTATACCAAATCAACCTACTTTTCATTTTTCATCTTTTATTTCTTTTTTCTGAGAACAGTCAGCAAAAATTGTGTTCTAAAGCACCCTAAGAACAAGGGCATTGATCTCCCCAGTTGGAATTTTAGGCCACCTTCTCCTTGTCATTCTCAGCTGTAATTTAAGATATCAGCTTTAAATTATTTAGTGGCTTATAAGTATAAATAATTCACCAGTCAACAACCAAGGTGACAGCCCATTAATCAGCTGCGAGCGTGCACACAGGTGTCAAGCTGCAGTCTGCAGTGGCCTGAGTTCTGATGAGTTTGACATGCTTAGAGCCATTCTGCTCTCCTTTCCCTCCCTAAGATGTGACCCATCTTGCTTGTGGACTGAGTTAATTGGGCCTCAAATTAAGAGGTGTGCTCAAGAACTCTAACCTTCAGAGATGGAACCAAAGTTTGTTCCAAGTGTGGATGCAATGTCAGCTTTTCTGGTGCTAAGTGGTTACAGCTGTACTGTGATATTGCCAAGAGAAATGTGTGGCAAAAATAGATTAAGTGATATAATTTAAAAATAATATTTCTTTACAAAGTTGTGATTTTTTGAAATGAAGAATGTATGGTAGCCCTAACCAGTTTGGCTCAGTGGATAGAGCATCAGCCTGCAGACTGAAAGGTCTCAGGTTCAATTCCGGTCAAGGGCATGTACCTTGGTTGCAGGCACATCCCCAGTAGGAGGTATGTAGGAGGCAGCTGATCGGTGTTCCTCTCTCATCGATGTTTCTAACTCTCTATCCCTCTTCCTTCCTCTCTGTAAAAAATCAATAAAATATATTAAATAAAGAATGTATGGTAATGATAAATGTTTACTTTTATCTTCTTGTCTGGGTTTTTATGTGTTAACTGATTTTTTTCTGTAGCTTTGTTCCCTTTCTGCATCCATGTGTGCTAATGAAGACATGGTAGCTCCTTTCTATAACCTTTGGTTATTATTTTTGTAATTCAGGTAATTTACCAGTTTTGGTTTTGAGTTTTTTTTCAATGATATTGGTACTCTCCTAAGTCTCTTTAACCTCGTAAAGATGTAAATCACCTTCCTATCAAAATCATGACTTATGGTAGTTTAAAATCCATTCAAAATGTGTACAACAGAGTAATGAGGATATTCTTTTGGTAAAATTGCAGACTCTGCAGCAGGGTAACTAGTAAAACCCAAATATTGTGTGGTTATGCAGACCATCCTATGGTATAATAAGATACAAGAAGAAAACAATCAACAGAGTGGGCACTGTGGGCACCTCTAACTCCTTTTCACTTCCAATTTCTCTCCCAGTAACTCTCTGAAAGCACAAAGTCTCAAAATTTGGTTCTCTCTTTCCTCTCCAACAGAGCACACCAACATCTGCACACAATAACCACCCACACACATCCAGAGTGTTTTAATCAACTACAAAGTAAAAAAAATATTGGTGAGAGGCGTCTCCATGAGGCAGAGCCCTCTGGTGTCACTGTCAGGCCGAGCCCCTATGGGTCAGAGTTTCACTATGGCTGGAGAAGGACATTCCTTTCTCAACTCTGAGTTTAATTTAAAATCCTGGATCACAGATTGCAATTTGTGTCCAAACTCTTTCTGCTATCATGAATTCAATCCATTTAACTTTTGCTTCGGTAGCCACAGCAGCTGTTGCAAAGTGGTGTCCGAAGTTCATACTGAAATTTTCTTTGGATGATTACGTAAACAGCAACTTGGGCCCTGTACTTAGGAACTCTCCTCAATCTTCATATTATGTATATCTTTACCTTTGCTGAAGAAATTCTCACTAAACAGTTTTTTTTGTTTTGTTTTTTTCTCAAAGTTTCCACAGACTCAAAATATCCTATATAATAAAAGCCTAATATGCTAAGTGACCGGCTATCTGGTCATCTGGTCATCCGTTCAACCAATCAAAGCATAATATGTTAATGATATGCTAAGGCTGCTCAAACAGTCACTATGACACGCACTGACCACCAGGAGGCAGATGCTCCAACTGGTAGGTTAGCTTGCTGTTGGGGTCTGGCTGATCAGTACTGAGCTAGAAGGGCCAGACACTCCCTGGAGCTCTCCTATGGTCCCTCCCCGGCTGGCCAACCACCCCCATCCCTCTCTGGCCCCTATCATGCACTGGTGGAGTCCCTCGGCCTGTCCTAAACCCTCTCACAATCCGGGCCCCCTCAGGGGATGTCAGAGAGCCAGTTTCAGCCCAATGATTGAATGACCAGTCGCTATGATGCACACTGACCACCAGGAGGCAGACACTCAATGCAGGAGCTCCCACAGGGGGTCAGTGCGCTCCCACATGGGGAGCGCCACTCAGCCAGAAGCCGGGCTCATAGCTGGCAAACACAGCGGCAGTGGTGGGAGCATCTCCCGCCTCTATGGCAGCACTAAGGATGACTGACTGATGGCTTAAGCCCGCTTCCCACGGCGAGCGGGCCTAGGCCATTAGTCAGATATAGCCCAAGGGCTCCTGGACTGCAGAAGGGCACAGGCTGGGCTGAGAGACTCTCCCAAATGCATGAATTTTGTATGCCAGGCCTCTAATAGTCTATAAAATTCATCTACAGTTTCTTCAAACATGATCATCACTTAAGCATTTGTACATTATTTAACTCCAATCCACATAACTGTCATTTGATAAAGGCCATAATGTGCCAAGCATTAAGGAAATAATTGTACAGACTTTTACCCCTTAATTGCCTTCATAACACAAACATGTTAACAAAAAACAAAAAACAAAAAGATGCTGTATGGTACTCAACTCAGTGGTAGTAGAATGAGGATCCATTATAGACATTTCTGACTCTAAAGCTCATGCTCTTACCCATTCTACTGTGTTGCCTCTGATCTAATCAAAACATCTACAGTCATTGCTTCCAGACTTCTGTCTGAGATGTGGTCTCACCATTCTCACAATGTTCTTATTGTCTCTAAATTTTCTTCTACAATGGAATCCTCTCTTAGCCAAAAGTGACCACCCCAGCTACAAAATGCCCTTGTCCCTGAAATCTGGTAATAATTATTGTATTAATTTGCCCCCTATTATAAAAATTGAGACCTGATATGAGAAAGTCAACTGATGTTCTACTCCCTCTTCCATGTTTCATTTGAGTATAATTTGAAGAATGAAATTTTTTCATGTCTAATTTTATTTTTTAAACTAGAGGCTCAGTGCATGAAATTCATGCATGGGGGGGGGGTGTCTCTCAGCCCAACCTGAACCCTCTCCAATCTGAGACCCCTCTCACAATCTGGGACTGCTGGCTCCCAACTGCTTGCCAGCCTGCCAGCCTGATCACCCCCTAACCACTCCCCTGCCAGCCTGATCGACACCTAACGGCTCCCCTGCTGACCTAGTCGCACCTAAGTGCCCTTCCCTGCCAGCCTGATTGCCCCTAACAGACTCTGCCTTGACCCCACCACCGTGGCTTTGTCAGGAAGGACATCTGGATGGATGTCCAAAAGATGTCTGGTCTAATTAGCATATTACCCTTTTATTAGTATAGATAACATATATGCCTCTAAAAAGTTATATTATTTTGCACACTTTAAATTATACAGTACATATTCAACCTCTTATACCCTGTTGTTGTTGTTGTTTTTTTCCCTAAATAAATCTTATTGATTTTTTTCACTGAAAGGAAGGAAGAATAATAGAGTTAGAAATATCGATGAGAGAGAAACATCAATCAGCTGCCTCCTGCACACCCCCAATTGGGGATGTGCCTGCAACCAAGGTACATGCCTTTGACTGGAATTGAACCTGGGACCCTTAAGTATGCAGGCCAATGCTCTATCCACTGAGCTAAACAGGTTAGGGCCCCCCACTTCTTTTTTTTTTTCTTTTTAGATTATTCACATTTGTAGATATGGCATTAATTCATTTTTTCCATTGATTTTTAGAGAAAGTGGAAGGGAGAGGGATATATAGAGAGAAACATCAATGTAAGAAACATCCCTTCAATCGCCTTCCTTGGGCGCCCTGACCAGGGATCTAACTTGAAACCCAGGTATGTGCCAGGCATGTTCCCTGACCTGGAATCGAACCTGCAACCTTTCTGTGCACAGGACCATGCTCATGCTCAACCAGCCTATCCACTTCAGCCTGACTGTTATACAATTTCTGGAATTTTATTTCAATTAATTCTCACAAAGTCTGTGGTTTAGGTATTATTCACATTTTGCTGATAAGAAAAAAAACCACCAACCTCTTCGTTTTGAGACAGTATTCTTCCCTCATTGCTGCATTTTCCTGCCAGCCCTAGAAAGGCTCTTGACAGTGGTTTCACTGGTATCTAGAGTCAGAAGCATTCTCCTCACCACTACCCGCTCCAAAGCCTCCTCTGCTCTGGTACTAAGGCTGTCCTGGAGGGCGCACAGGATAGGTAACAGAGACAACAACAGGATTTGGACCACTGGAGCCACCATATCCACCTTTCCTCTCCATGCTGGAGAAGGCAGGGCCAGCAACTTCCAGCAGCACCATGCTTCCGGATAGGCCAAGGTTTGCAGCGCTAGCTCTTTGGACACCAAAAGTGCTGTAGTCTCTCCCCCTTCCAGAGCCGCTGTCACCCCAAAGGTTATAGGGCTGCCCCGGAAGTCCTCTGCACACCTCCCGTCCACGGCAAACATGGCAGTGGACTCTGCGATGGAACTGCTATTTTTAGATAATTTAAACACCCCAGCGCTGAGGTAAGACTTCGCTTCTTGACACTGACTCTGCTTCTTGACTGTGGGACATGTACAAAAAATCCTTAGGCATGCTTTGACTTTCCCTCCTACCTGTGGCCTTAAATTCTGCACGTATACACCCCCACCCCCCAGCTGGGTGTGGGCACCACGTCTGCGGGAGAGCATCGGTGGCCAGGACATTTCTCTGCGTTATCTTAGGCTCCTGCATCATTGGTTGAGTTGGCTGTTCTGCTTGCTTTGCTCTCCTGCCTCCTTACCCCCTTCAACTTTGGGCCTTGAAAATATCTTGGTTCTCAGGTTTAGCTCAGGTGGTGTTTGGGAGGGTCTCAGACTGCCTGTGTTTGACAGCAGTTCCGGAGACCCAGCAGGTCACGATGGCTTTGTGATTCCTAAATCCCTCCTCTCAGGTCCTGTTTCTAACGGGAGTTAGGTTGCCCAGATGTGACACCCATCCGGTTTAGGATTCACCCATTAGGACATGACATATTTGCATGGAACGGCTTTTGCCTGGAGAATACCTGTGAGGAGGGGAATCAGCAGTGAAAGGAACCAATGGTGGATTTGGAACCCCCAGACAGGGAACCTCGCTCACTCCCTGCATGTCTCCCCACTGCACTCCCTGCATGTCTCCCTCAGTGGCTGACCTGGGCATGCAGGAGGCTTAGCTTCCTTCGTCACCAGGCGACAAAGGAAGCCAAGCCTCCCGCCCGCTCTGCCGGCTCCATGGCTCTCGCCGAAGCTGCCATCTTTGTGGCTATGGGCACTGCCATATTTGTTGAGAGTGACAGTTAATTTGCATATTACCCTTTTATTAGATAGGCTAATTCTTTATTGTTAAAAGTATTACATGCCCAACACCTCTTTCTCGCCTCTGCCCCTCCTACCAGTCTCTATGCAGTCTCCACTTTTGTTCCTCAGGCATCAGGGTTCTAGCCTGCAAGTCTTCAGTTGATTATTTTGGAAGTATTTTTGTATTTTAGTTATAATTGCAATTTGTTCCTGGGAGCATGTCCATGCAGCATCCACTTCCTCTGTGATGTTACCATAGATCTGTCTCTTCCTCTTGCCATTCTTGAAGGTCTGACATATTATGTCATCTACATCTAATTTTAAATTAAACCATGTAGCAATATCTTTCCTGAATTCTTTAAATCTAAACTACAGTTCTTGTCTCCTGCACCTCATCTCTTTCCTTAAGTCCTGGTTTCCCTGGTGTGTACACTGCCCCTTAAGTTGACACGGTGCCTCAGACTTTTTCTTAAACTTTGTAAGTAATGGGAGAAATGACCTTCAGGGGTAGCTCAGCACATCAGAGCCAAGTATGCAAAACGCACATTAATAGAACTTGACTGCTCCATCATAAGGATTTCCTGGGAACAAGTCTTCTTTAGGCCCCTTCTTACTGCCAACTTCTTGAAACTCTTCTATCTCCTGATAATCCTCACATTTTTTCTTCTCCCTGAATTGTTATTTGCTAGTCCCCACTCGCTGTCCATTCCAGGCTGGCCACAGAAGCCGGGTCCACCTTCCATTTTATTAAGCATTGCATAGCAGATGCCTCTTTGTATCGACTTGTTCTATGCTGTCTCTGCCCAGAACCAGAGCTTTGTCAACTCAAATCTCCATCAAGAATAGCTCATGTGTTTTTCTATATAAAATTAACCATCACTGTATGAGATAAATTATGCTTTGCCTCTAAAAGTCAGTTCTTTATACATAATAATTAATAAAACACATTTTCTTGTACTTAGATTTACTTTGAGCTTCAGTTTATTGACAAACCTTCCTCTATGTTTAACTCTATGCCAACTACTGAATTACCTTTATTTCTCTATATCTACTGTCTACATAGCATCTGGCACAGAATCACTACTCAAGTGCTATTTGTTAAATTAATTTAATATTGAACAAGTTCATTGATGTGTATAAAAGCACAATAGTCTTACCCAAAGAAAAAGCAATAGTGATCAACTGTTTATTTCTTGGAGGAAAATTATAGCACAATCAATTATTATATTTGGTCAAAGTAAACTTAGAATATGTTTGCCATAACAAATAGCCAGTGACTGCATTAAAAATATTTGGTTGTTCTTATCATTGTAATATGTATCAAGTTTTCTCATTAGTTATTGACAAATAACTATATATTCAGTAAAATTGGTATTGATTAATAGTAAGAAAATATGGTTTATCAAAAAGTAAATTGTTTTCTGTCTGGATGACATGGTGTTTGGTAACAGAGTAGCTGGGGATAAAATTCTTTACATATAAGAAAAAGCATGAGAAAGGTTATAATTTATATGAATGAAAAAACAGGGAGTTACAGAACCAAAATTGAAGGTGCACTCAAAGTGTGGCAAAAGTGTACACCCACTAATAAGATCAATATCTCAGTAACACCTTCCATTTTAGTCATTGTAACTTTTTTACCCCTGTTATTCAAATAAATGAAGAACATTATTTTAAAATGCATATGAAAAAGAAGTATTTTTTGTAAATAATTGCTAAGAAATCCTGGATCTTTAATTATCAAATGTTATTATGTACTGCTTAGGAATATATAACATCATTGGGACATGGTTCATCCTATATGCTTCATACAATGTATATTTTTCAAGAGGAATATCTCTTAATTGATATGTAATTTTTTCTTAAACCATAATACATTCATAAACTAAATATCTAATTGAAATGTTTCCTAGACATTTTCCCCCTTCTTCTTTAGAATATATTCTTTAGCTATTACCAACAGTGAATACATAAAGAGATGGGACCCAGCAAGTCAATTGTGTTCAATTTTAAGGGTTCTCATAAAATTTGAAGATATTTTTTAAATATGGAAAATATATAGATATCTAAGGTTTATTAATGATCATGAATATAAGTGATTGATAATCAGTGATTTTGTATAACACATATTATAAAGCCTTATGAATTTTAAAGGTGAGTTTGAAACAGTAAAATCTCTGGGTGATAACGTTTCAGAATGGAAAGTGATCGCAATGTAAAAAGGCCATTGGAGTCAGAAACTTTAGAAGGTTTGCAGAGTAAGCACCTAAATTTCCCTTTTCTAGTGCACAGAGTCACTTGAACCACTAAGACACATCCAATCCATTTTAACAATAGAATAGGAATGTTTAGGTATTTAATTTTGATCAGAATTAATCTCTCCAGAAAATGTCAATCTAGTACTTGCAATTATAGTTACACCTAT
This sequence comes from Cnephaeus nilssonii, assembly GCF_951640355.1. Taxonomy (NCBI): domain Eukaryota; kingdom Metazoa; phylum Chordata; class Mammalia; order Chiroptera; family Vespertilionidae; genus Cnephaeus; species Cnephaeus nilssonii. The sequence goes on along the minus strand of NC_137086.1, from coordinate 67,241,293 downwards.
TAATTTGCCTCACAATTATGTTTCTAAAACCACTCTGATTGAGTGAGCATCACCAGAGACAGGCACAATCTTTGTCATTGACATCAAATTAACAAAGTTTTGACAGAGCCTTGAAAACAATACTTTATGCCATTCATTGATTCTAGAAAATGTAAATTTTACTTTTATTTTTTGGCAAAAACTAAGTATACAGTAAACAAAAAGTGTTCCATGGAATATACTAAATGAATCCCTAGGCTAGTACTACTTGTAACAGTTCTTTCATTTTTATTGAACACATTTAATGAGTATTGATGAATTTCTCGTTGTTTAGCAGGAAACATTGGATTGGATTGCAGTAATACAGCTCCAGATTTCAGTAATATAGTTCTTTAGACATACCTTGGAAGTAATGCTGGTCTGGTCCCAGACCACCACAATAAAGCAAATATCACAATAAAGTGAGTCACTTGAATTTTTGGTTTCCCAGTGCATATAAAAGTTATGCTATACTGTGCAATCACATTTTGTCTTACAAAAACAATGTACATACTTTAATTTAAAAATTTTTATTGCTAAAAAATGATAAACATCCTCTGATCCTTCAGCGAATTGTCAACTTTTTGCTGGTGAAGTATCTTGCCTCAGTCCTAATGGTCAAAAACTGATCAGGGTGGTAGTTGCTGAAGGTTGGGGGTTGTGTGCCAATTTCTTAAAATAAGACAATGAAGGGGGATTTGAAGATGGCGGCTAGCAGGATGGAGGTGAAGGAGAGGGTCAGAGTGAGTGAGGAGGTGAAAGGAGAGTGTGTGGATATGTGTGGTATGTGTGTGTGAGTGAGCGAGGGACAGTTAAATCCAGCAGGAGTAGCAGGGGCTGGCAGACTAGGCTCTCCTAGACAGGGAGCACCTACCACTGCTGTGGGCACTCCCTGAGCTGCGGGGTTCGGGCATGGAGCTCATGCCATCTTGAAGGAGAGAGCAGTCTCATCTAGGAACTCATCAGCACCACCACCCAGACTGGCCTTGGACACTGCCCGTGACCCTGCAGCCACTCCAGTCAAAATCCTGCTGCCCCGCCTGCAGACCTGCAGACCCTAGGACTTCCACCTCCAAGGATGCATAGCTCCCGCAGCAATAAATGAGACTTCGCCCTTCCCAGCAGCTGACCTCCGGACACCTAAGCTGCGCTTTCCCAGTGCACAGGCCTCCTGAACCCACCACCCCAAAGGCAGCTCTTGGGTGCCTCTGTGAGCCCCCACTGGGCACATGCGAACTCAACCAAGAGTGGAAGGCAGAAAAAAATGGGACTTCCCCCTCCCCAGCTGCTGACCTCTGGACATCGCAGTTGCAGCTTTCCAGCATGCAGACCTACTGAGCCTGGTGCGTTCACATCCAAACAAGGGCATACAGCCCCTGCAGTAGAAATTCAGACTTCCCCCTTACCAGCTACCTACCCGCAGACACCATGGTCATGTGGTTTCAGCATGCAGGCCCCCTGAGGCCGCCATCCCAGCAGGCAACTCCTGGGTGACTCTGTGAGCTGCCACTAGGTGCACTTGTATCAAACCAAGGGTGCAAGGCTTGGACAGCAGAAACTCAGACTTCCCATTCTTTGGCTGTCAACCTCCAGTCACTGCAGTCACACCGATCCATCACATAAGCCCCCTGAGCCTGCTGCACCGGCAGGAGGCCCCTGGGTGCTTCTCTGAGCCACCACAAGGCACAATCCCAGCTTCTGGCATCCAATCCCTGTGGTAGTGCTGCTCCAGCTCATAGGCCCCCTGATCCTACTGCCCTAGCAGACAGCTCCTGGCCACCTAGGTAAAGAGCTGCTGGGCGTGAGTATCCAACCAAGGGCACACATCCCCAGAAGCAGAAACTGGGACTTCTTCCTCCACAGACCGGAGGCACACCACAATCGCTCCAATCCAGCGTGTGGACCCCACAAGTGCACACCCCTTGCAGACGGCTCCTGGGCCCTCTGTGAGCTGCCACTAGGTGTGTTCCTCTCCAACCAAGGGCACACAGCTCCCTCAGCAGGATCCACAACATCCCCATCCTAGCTACATACCTGTGGACAGCTTGGTGAGTTACTGAAGAATTTCCTCCCTAGACAAAGTCACATTGTTTCAGCCACAGTCTCCGAGATTCCCACATCCCCAGCTGCTGGATCCTGAACTCCCTTGTGATTCAGAGAGGGAAATCACTTTGGCCAGAGTCCCACTGCCTCAACCACAAACCATGAGACACCCGCCCCACCCCACCCCCACTGTCACAGGCTCCAGGACCCTTTTAGTGAGTTACAGAGTGATGTTATTCCAGCAAGAGTCACACCACACTGGCCAAAGTCACAGTACATGAGTCTCAGGCCCCAAGATGCCTTCCTTCCAGGCCGTGGACTCTGGGAACCAACAGTGAGCACATACAAGTGAGACCTCAGACAACCTTTTCCACAAGAGCTGGAACCATGATCACATCCAAAACAGCTTGCACAATGAAGCCAGGGGTGAGTCACACTGCCAACCCATGAGAAGACTTCATCCTTGAATAAAAAACTAACATTCAAGATCCAACTACATCAAAATAACCCAATTAGCTCAACTAGGGAGCTCCACTAGATCATCAAACCCAGGATAACTGAGAGACCACACCAGTAGCACCACCCCCAAAAGAACCTGGGTAGCAAAGAAGTTGGATCTAAGATACAGAAAAAAATTAAAACATTACAGCAAAAAATGGGGAGACAAAAGAACAATCCCCAAAGGGGAAAAAAAAAAAAAAGAGGAATCACCAGAAAGGGAATTAAATGAAGTGGAGGCAAGTAACATGTCAGAGAAAGAATTCAGAGTAATGGTTATAAGGATGCTCAAACGGCTGGATGACAAATACACACAACTCAATGAGAATTACAAGGAGCTGAATGAGAATGTCACCAACATGAAAAGGAACCAAGAGGAAATGAAGAATGACAGATGCAATAAGGAACACAACAGAAGGCTTAAACAGTAGACTAGAAGAGGCTGAGGACCGCATCAGCAAATTAGAAGACAAGGTAGGAAAAAACACACAAACACAGCAGCGACTGCAAAGAAAAATTAAAAAGCAGAAGGAGAGCCTAAGGGATGTTTGGGACAACACAAAACAAAACAACATCCACATAATAGGGGTACAGAAAGAGAGGAAGCTGAGCAAGGAATAGAATATCTGTTTGCATAAATATGACAGAAAACTTCCCTGATGTTGGCAAGGAAAAAAAAAAAAAAAAGTCCAACAAGCACATAGAGTCCCAAACAAGATGAACCCAAAAAGATTAACACTAAGACACATCATAATTAAATTGGCAAACATCAACGACAAAGTAAGAATCTTAAAGGCTGCCAGAGAGAGACAGAAAGTTACCTACAAGGATCTCCCATTAGATTATCAACTGATTTCACAACAGAAACACACATGGCCAGAAGGGAATGGAATGAAATATACAAAGTGATGCAAAGCAAGGGACTGAATCCAAGAATATTATACCCAGCAAGGCTATCATTCAAAATTGAAGGTGGAATCAGGAGCTTCACAGACAAAAAAGGGCTAAGATAGTTTATTACGACCAAGCCAGCAATGCAAGAAATGCTAAAGGGTCTGCTGTAAAAAGAAGAAACAGAAAAGCAAGAAGGAACACAAACATAAAGAATAAAAACGGCAACAAACAAGTACTTATCCATAATAACATTAAATGTAAATGGATTAAATGCTCCTATAAAAAGACATAGGGTAGCTGAATGGATAAGAAAACATGACCCATATATTTGCTGTCTGCAAGAGACCCACATCAGAACAAAGGATTCACACAGACTAATAGTGAAGGAAAGGAAAATATTATATATTTCAGGCAAATGGAAATGAGAAAAAAGCTGGGGTTGCAATACTTATATCTTACAAAATAGACCTCAAAGTGAGGGCCATAACAAGAGATAAGGAGGGCCACTTCATAATACTAAAGGAAGCAATTCAATAAGAGGATATAACTCTGGTAAACATATATGCACCCAATACAGGAGCACCCAAATACATAAAACAACTTCTGGAAGATTTCAAGGGAGAGATCAACAGCAATACAATCATAGTATGGGACTCCAATACCCCACTGACACCACTGGATAAATCCTCTAAAAAATTCAGCAAAGAAACAGCAATCCTAAATGACTCACTGGATCAGATGGACTTAATTGACATTCTTAGAACATTTCACCCGAAAGCTACAGAATATACATTCTTCTCAAGTGCACATGGGACATTTTCAAAGAGACCACATATTAGGACACAGGCAAAATCTCTTCAAATTCAAGAAGACAGAAATCATATCAAGCATCTTCTCAGATCACAATGGCATAAAATTAGAAATCAACTACAATGAAAAAAATATCAAACACTTGGAGGCTAAATAGCATGCTATTAAACAGTAAGTGGGTTACCAAAGAGATCAAAGAAGAAATAAAACACATCCTGGAAACAAATGACAATGAAAACACAACATTCCAAAATCTATGGGAGAGACCCAAGATGGTGACCGGCAAGAAGGTAGGGAGGAAGAGTATGTGAGAGAGTGAGGGAGCAATAGAGGAGTGTGTGGATGTGTGGTGTGTGTGTGTGTGAGAGAGAGAGAGCTAGGGTCAGTTAGGTCCTGCAGGTCTTCCAAGGGGCTGCCAAACCAATCTTAGATGGCAAAACCCATTGCCACTACAAACACTCTAGGGGCGGCCAGTGTGGGCACAGAGACCACACCATCTTGAACAACAGAACTGCTTAAGACTAGGATCCTGACCTCACCACTACCCAATCTTGTCTCAGAAGCAAACCGGGACCCTACAGCCACTTGGGTAAAAGACCTGTGACCACAGCTGCAGACCCACAGAAACCAAGACCCCAGGCATCCCTGCCGCAGATTTCTGTGAGTCACAGAGCCAATCCTCCTCCCCGCTAGCTCCGCAGCAGTGGCATAGGAACTGCTAGACCCTCTCCACTCAAACAGGCCTCCTACCCATACACAACAATGGCGGCACTACCTGAATTTGAGCCTGATAGTGCGAACTTGGGGAGTTTGTTTCCCATGACCAGATTCCAGGCCCACACAGGGAGGCTGCGCTGAATTTGAGCCTGGGTACACAGACATGGGGAGTTTGTTTCCCACAGTGCACACCCCTGGGACCAGACCCCACACCCACACAGGACAGCAGAGCCACCTGACCTTTGTTACAGGCAAGCGCACACGAAAGGCTGTTTTCTGCAGGGCAGGAGTGGACCTCCTGCCAACACAGTGCGACTGTGCAACCCCCAAGCAGACCAGGGACCCTGATTCCCAGTGCAAGAAGCAGAACTGAGCACCAGTGACTTGACTCTGTTTCTCATCACGTACGCCTGGGATCCCTGCATTCACACTAAGAGCCAGCGACTCCAATTATTGGCACATGCACACACAGGGACCCTGATTCTTGGCGCGAGGCCTCCCCAAGCAACAGAGACTCTGATACTTGATTCTCGGCATGAGTACAGGGGGTCTCTGACTCCTGACACATGCTAGGGGACTCTGATTTTTAGCACACACCAGCGGGGTCTTTGTTTCAGCATGGCACAGGTGGGGTCCGTGATTCTAAGTGCGCACATGAGGCCACATTAAGCGCCTGTGACTCTGATCCTGGGCAAGCGTGGCTCCCACCAACCCACAGCAGTCACACATCTTGGGGTTGGAGCTCTTCAGTGACACTCAGGGGGTGTGAAGCTCCCACTGACCATGGCCCAGGCCCCCGCAACTTGACATTTGAACCTTCTGGTGATAGTTAGAATGGGGTGACAATGAAACAATCCCCAGAGGAAAGAAAATGATGAGTCACCAAGAAAGGAAATAAGTGAAAAAGAAGCATGCAACATGACAGAAAAAGAATTCAGAATAATGGCCATACAGTTCATACACCAGATGGATGAGAAAATCAACAACCTATGGAAAAATCAGGAATAAATCAAAAGTGATATAGCTACAATCAAAAACACCATGGAAGGTTTCAACAGTAGACTAGAAGAAGTAGAGGACCGAATTAGTGAATTAGAAGATAAGGTACAGAAACAAGCCCAATCTGAACAGCAACTGGAGGAAAAAATTAAAAAGCAGGAGGAGAGCTTAAGGGAGCTTTGGGGCAACACAACACGAAGTAACATACATATAATAGGGCTTCCAGAAGGACAAGAAGAGCAGCAAGGATTAGAAAATCTAATTGAAGAAATAATGACAGAAAACTTCCCTGATATGGGGAAGAAAAAAGTTATACAAGTACAGAGAGTCACAAGCAAGATGAATCCCAAAAGACCCACACCAAGACACATCATCACTACAATGGCAAATGTTAACAACAAAGAGAGAATCTTAAAGGCTGCAAGAAAGAGACAGAGACTTACCTACAAAGGATCCCCCCTCAGATTATCAAATTATTTCTCAACAGAAACACATCAAGCTAGAAGGGAAGGGAAGGAGGTATACAAAGTGATGCAAAGCAAAGGACTGAATCCAAGAATATTCTATCCAGCAAAACTATCAATCAAAATTGAAGGGAAAACAGGAGCTTTGCAGACAAAAAAGGGCTAAGGGAGTTTATCACTACCAAGCCAGCAATGCAATAAATGCTAAAGGGAATGCTGTAAAAATAAGAAATAGAAAGGGAGGAAGGAACCCACAGGCATAAAATACAGAAATGGCTACAAACAAGTACCTATCTATAATAACATTAAACGTAAATGGATTAATTGCTCCAATCAAAAGACATTGAATGAATGAATGGATAAGAAAACAAGACCCATATATATGCTGTCTACAGGAGACACACCTTAGAACAAGGGACTCACACAGACTGAAATTGAAGGGATGGAAAAATATCTATCAGGCAAATGGAAATTAAAAAAAAAACACAAACTTGGGGTAGAAATACTTATATCTGGCAAAATAGACATCAAAGTGAAGACCATAACAAGAGAAACATAATTCTAAAGGGATCAATACAAGAAGAGGATATAACTCTGGTAAACATTTATGCATCCAATACAGGAGCACCCAAATACATTAAAAAACAAAACAAAACAAAACAAAAAACTTCTGGAAGATATCAGGGGTGAGATTGACAGCAACACAATCATAGTAGGAGACTTTAATACCCCATTAACATCACTGGACAAATCCTCTAGACAAAAAATTAGCAAAGAAACTTCAATCCTAAATGATTCACTAGATCAGATGGACTTAATCAACATCTTTAGAACATTCCAACCCAAAACAACAGAATTTACATTCATCTCAGGCACACAGGAGACATTTTCAAAGATAGACCACATATTGGGACACAGGCAACGTCTCTCCAAATTCAAGAGGATTGAAATCATATCAAGCATCTTCTCAGATCACAATGGCATAAAATTAGAAATAAACTACAGTAAAAACTATCACAAATTCAAACACTTGGAGGCTGAATAGCATACTATTAAACAATGAGTGGGTTACCAAAGAGATCAAAGAAGAAATAAAACACATCCTGGAAACAAATGACAATGAAAACACAACAATCCAAAAATCTTTGGGACACAATGAAAGTAGTCCTGAGAGGGAAGTTCATAGCTCTACAGGCCTACCTCAGAAAAACAAGAAAAAAATGGTAACAAATTATCTAACCTTGCAAATTAAAGAATTAGAAAGAGAGCAACAAGAAAAGCCCACAGTAACCAGAAGGAAGGAAATAACAAAGATCAGTGCAAAAGTAAACGACATAGAGACCAAAAAAACAATACAAAAGATCAATGAAACCAAGAGCTGGTTTTTTGAAAGGATAACAAGATTGATGAACCTGTAGCCAGGCTCACAAAGAAACAGAGAGAGAGGACCCAAATAAACAAAATCAGAAATGAAAGAGGTGAAGTAACAACTAACCCCACAGATATACAAAGGATTGTAAAATATATATATATATATACTATGAGCAACTCTACTCCAACTAACTGGACAATCTCGACAAAATGGATATATTCCTAGAAAAATACAAGCTTAAAAAGCTCGGCCAGGAAGAATTAAAAAAAAAATGAATAGGCCGATAACTACTGATGAAATTGAAACAGTAATCAACAAGATTCCAGCAAACCAAAGGCCTGGATCGGATGGCTACACAGGGGAGTTTTGCCAAACATTCAAAGAACTAAAACCAATCCTCTCAGACTATTCCAAAAAATTCAAGAGGAAGGAACACCTCCAAGCCCTTTCTATTAAGCCAGCATTACCCTAATCCTAAAACCAGATAAAGATACTACAAAGAAAGAGAAGTTTACGCCAATATCCCTTATGAGCATGATGCTAAAATCCTCAACAAAATTCTAGCAAACCGGATCCAGCATTACATTAGAAAGCTCGTACACCATGACCAAGTGGGATTTATTCTGGGGATGCAAGGCTAGTACAGTATCCACAAATCAATAAACATGATACATCACATAAACAAATAGAGATATAAAAGTCACATAATCATATCAATTGATGCAGAAAAGGCATTTGACATAACCAAACACCCTTTTCTGATAAAAACGCTCAGCAAAGTGGGAATAGAGGGATCATACCTCAACATAATAAAAGACTTATATGACAAACCTACAGGCAACATCATACTCAATGGGCAAACCCAAAACCATTTCCCCTAAGAACAGGAATGAGACAGGGATGCCCACTTTCACCACTCCTGTTAAACATAGTACTGGAAGTGCTAGCCACAGTGATCAGACAAGAAGAAGAAATAAAAGGCATCCAAATTGGAAAAGAAGAAGTAAAATTATCACTATTCACAGATTTCATAATACTCTACATAGAAAACCATAAAGACTCCATCAAAAAATTATTAGACTTAATAAATGAATTTGGCAATGTAGCAGGATACAAAATTAATGCCAAGAAATATATGGCATTTTTATACACCAATAGTGAACTTACAGAAAGAGATATTCAAAAAACAATCCCATTTACCATTGCACAAAAAAAAAAATTAAGATACCTAGGAATAAACTTATCTTAGGAGGTAAAAGACCTGTACTCAGAAAACTACAGGACATTGAAACAACAAAAGAGATAGAGAAAGGCATAAACAGATGGAAGAACATACCGTGTTCATGGATTGGTAGAATCAACATCATTAAAATGTCCATACCGCCCAAAGCAATCTATAAATTTAATGCACTCCCCATTAAAATACCAATGGCATATTTTACAGACCTAGAATGAATTCTCCAAAAATTTATCTGGAATAAAAAAGACCCCGAATAGCCCCAGCAATCCTGAGAAAGAAGAGCAAAGTAGGAGGGATCTCAATACCAGATACAAAGCCACTGTTTTCAAAACTGCCCGGTCTGGCACAACAACAGTCATATAGACCAATGGAATAGAATTGAGAAGCCAGAAATCAACCCAAACCACTATGCTCAATTAATATTTGACAAAGGAGGCAAGAGCATACAATGTAGTCAAGACAGTCTCTTCAATAAATGTTGTTGGGAAAATTGGACAAATACATGCAAAAAATAAATAAAAAATGAAACTAGACCACCAACTTACACCATACACAAAAATAAACTCAAAATGGATAAAGGACTTAAACGTAAGATGGGAAACCATAACAATCTCAGATGAATTCACAGGCAGAAAAATCTCAGACATATGCCGAAGCAATAGCTTCACCAATACAGCTCCTAGGGCAATGGAAATTAAAGGGAAAATAAGTAAATGGGACTACGTCAAAATAAAAAGTTTCTGCACAGTTAAAGAAACCAACAACAAGAAAGCCCACTGCATGGGAGAATATATTTGCCAATGTTATCTCAGATAAGGGTTTAATCTCCAACATCTTCAGAGAACTCATACAACTTAACAAAAGGAAGATAAACAACCTAATCAAAAAATGGGCAATGGAACTAAATAGGTACTTTTCAAAAGAGGACATAAGAAAGCCCAAGAGACATATGAAAACTTGCTCAAAGTCAAACTTTAGTTTCAAAAACATATGAAAGTCACTAATCATCTGAGAGATGCAAATCAAAACGACAATGCGGTACCATCTCACACCTGTCGGAATGGCTATCATCAACAAATCAACAAATGACAAGTGCTGGCGAGGATGTGGAGAAAAAGGAACCCTGTGCACTGCTGGTGGGAATGCAGACTGGTGCAGCCACTGTGGAGAAGAGTATGAACTTTCCTCAAAAAACTAAAAGTGAAACTCCCATTTGACACAGTGATCCCACTTCTAGGAATATATCCCAAGAAACCAGAAACACCAATCAGAAAGGATATATGCACCCCTATGTTCATAGCAGCACAATTCACCATAGCTAAGATTTGGAAACAGCCTAAATGCCCACCAGCAGATGAGTGGATTAGAAAACTGTGGTACACCTACACAATGGAATACTATGCTGCTGTAAAAAGGAAGAATCTCCTACCATTTGCAACAGCATGGATGGAGCTGGAGAGCATTATGCTAAGCGAAATAAGCCAGTCCGAGAAAGATAAATATCACATGATCTCATTCATTTGTGGATTATAATAACCAACATAAACTGATGAACAAAAACAGATCCAGGTAGAGAAGCATGGATCAGATACTCAAACCTCAGAGAGAAGGTAGGGGAGGGTGGGGGTTAGAGGGAGAGATCAACCAATGGACTTGTATGCATGCATATAAGCATAACCAATAGACACAGACACCGGGGGAGGGGGGCCGCATAATGACATGAGCAGGGGAGGTGGGGGGATAAGGACACATATGTAATACCTTAATCAATAAAGAAAGGAAAAAAATTAAGACAATGAAGCTTGCCAATCAATTGACTCTTCCTTTCACCAACTATTGTTCTGTAATGGGATGCTGTTTGACAACATCTTACCCACAGTAGAGCTTCTTTCACAATTGGAGTGAATCCTTTATTATCCTAGTTTATGTGATATGTTAAATCCTTTGTTGTCATTTCAATAATATCCATGGCCCTTCATTGGGAGTAGAACCATTTTCTCTGAGACTCCTCATCTATGAGAGTTTGGTCATGAGATGCAGCAATTCAGTCACTATCTCAGCTCCATTTCTAACTCTAGTTCTGTTCCTATTTCCACCATGTCTGTGGTTACTTCCTCCACTGATGTCTTGAACTCCTCCAAGTCAAGTTCATCCATTGCTATTTTGATCTCTTCCCATAAATCACAAATGTGCCTAATGGATCTAGAATGGTGAATTCTTTCCAGAAGGTTTTCAATTTACTATGCACAGATCTATCAGAGGAGTCATGATCTCTGGCAGCAAAATGCCTTATGAAATGTACTTCTTTATTAATAGGACTTGAAATTCAAAATCACTCCTTGATCCATGGGACTGCAGAATGGGTGTTGTGTTTGCAGGCATTAAAATAATGTTAATCTCATTGTATCTGTGCATCAGAGGTCTTAGGTGTCCGGTTGTATTATCTATGAGCAGTAATATTTTGAAAGAATTGTGTGTGTGTTTCTGAGCAGTAGTTCTTAACAGTAGACTTAAAATATTCCGTAAACTATGTTGTAAACAGATACACTATCATGCAAGCTTTGTTGCTTCATTGACAGCACAGAAGTGTTCAAGTTAGCATCATTCTTAAAGGCCTTAGTCATTCAGAATGGTAAATAAGCATTGGGTGAACTTAAAATCATGAGTTGCATTTACCCCTATCCGGTGAGTCAGCCTGTCCTGTGAAGCTTTGATGCCAGGCACTGATCTTTCCTCTCTTGCTATAAAAGTGCTACATGGCATCTTCTTCCAATATAAGGCTGTTTCATCTACCTGAAAACCACCTCACTGATGATCAGAGTTAGATCTTCTGGATAGCTTGCTGCAGCTTCTGCATCAGCACTTGATTCTTCACCTGCATTTTTATGTTATCGAAGCAGCTTCTTTCCTTAACCCTCATGAACCCACCTCTGCCAGCTTCAGACTCTTCTTCTGCAGCTTCCTCCCTGCTCTCAGCCTTCACAGAATTATAGTTAGGACTTTGCCTCCGGATTAGGCTTTGGCATAAGGGAGTGCTGTGGCTGCCTCAATCTTCTCTCCAGACCACCAACACTTTCTGTGTTTTTGCTTTCTTATCTTTTGTGTGTTCACTGGAGTAGCACTTTTAATTTCCTTCAAGAACTTTTCCTTTGCATTCACATTTAGGCTAACTCTTTGGTACAAGAGACCTAGCTTCCAGTTTGTCTTGGCTTTTGACATGCCTTCATCACCACGCTGAATCATGTCTAGTTTTTTTATTTAAAAGAGAGACATGCAACTCTTCCTTTTACTTGAACATTTAGAGGCCATAGTAGTAATTGGCATAATTTTAATGTTGTGTCTCAGTGAATAGGGAGGCCCAACGTGAGAGAGAAAGATGGGGAACAACCAATTGATGGAGCAGTCAGAAGACACACACATGTATCCATTAAACTTGCCATCTTAAATGTATAGGTTTGAAAAATATAATAAAAATATCAATATTTGCAGATATGATCATGTATTAAACATTTTTAATTTACAACCTACATGTCTTGCTATATGTATTTAATAAAGTTACTGGATACTTGTACAAAAGTCAGCTGCATTTCTCTGTATCAGCAATAAACAAGTAAAATATTTTCAGAGGATACTATTATCTTAATATCAAGAAGCACCAAATATCTAAAAGTAAATTTACCAAGATACTAGTATAGATAAGGTGGTAGCATGAAATTCATAAATATATATATATATATATATATATATATATATATATATATATATATCCTAACCAATGGACCACAGACAACAGGGGGTGAGGGCATTAGTGGGGGTTGGGGGGTAATGGGGGGATAAGGACACATATATAATAACTTAATCAATAAAGCAATTAAAAAAAGAAATTCTTATAGATATCATTGAGACAAACTATTGTATATCAATTGAGAAAATTCAACATTATAAAGATATGAATTCTGTCCATATTCATTTGTTTACTGCCATCCCCTGAAAATCCTAACAAGGGATTCAGAATATTTTTTGTGAAAATGCTAAAGCCAATTCTAAAATTTATATAGAATGCACATGGCCAAGAATAGCTCAGGCAATCATGAGAAAAAACAAAATTGAAGTTCTTTATTTCCAGATATAAATAAGCAATAGTTAAAACAGTATGTCATTTGCTTAAAGATATACAAATAGACCAATGAAGTAAAATAAAGAATTTAGAAACATATCCATAGATATATATATGTGAACATTTATGACAAAGTTGACATTCTAAAAGAGTGGGTAAACCTTTAATGGTCTTCTCAATAAATGTTAGTTTGTACATTTGCTCTTCATATGAGAAAAAAGAAGACTGGCCATTGTCTCACACCACACACAAAATGAACTCTAAACAGATCTAATCATGAAAATTTAAAAATCATAAACCTTCTAGGACACAATATGTTTACAGCCTTGAGGATAGACAAAAATTTCTCATACAAGACACAAATCCTATTAACCATAAGGAAAAGTTTGGCAAGCCAGGCTATATTAAAAGCAATAAATTCAATTCTTCAAAATGTATTAATAAGATAAAAAAATACAAAGTGATTGAAAACACTAACAAACATGTATCTGACAAAATACTTGTATTCACAATATATAACTCCTACAAATTAATAAAAATAGAAACATTTATTTAAAAAACAAAGGCTTCAATTGGCATTTTTGAAAAATGATATAAAAATGGCTAATATACTTATAAAATTGCCTACTTCATTCATGTTAGCAAACTACAAATTAAAACCACAATGAGATTTTATTACACTTCTCTAAGAACTTCTAATATTAATAAGAATAACAATACTTACTGATGGTGAAGAAGAGTATAAATTATTTTAAGCACTCTGGAAAAATTCTTGGCATTACCTATTAAAGCAGAAATTATGCTCAAACAATGGGTTATGTACCAAACATAAATGTAGACATATGTGCACCAGAACACATGTACAAGAATATTAACAATAGCAAGATTTCAAACAGCCATAAACTGAAAACAACCCAGTATATTTATTTAATGGAAAACTACAATAAAAATTAATGAACTACTGTAATGCATAATATTGTGTTGGAATAAATGTCAGAAAAAAAATTGTTGAGAAAAAAATTCTGCACAAAAGAGTACATACAGTTTGATCACATTTATATAAAGTTCAAAAAAGGTGCTCTAGCCAGCTGGCTCAGTTGGTTGAAGTGTCATCCTGTGCACTAGAAGGTTGCAGGTTTGATTCCCATTGGGGTATGTGTGGGAGGCGACATCATGTTTCTCTCTCACATCGATGTTTTTTCCTCTCTGCCCCCCACTCCCCTTGCCTCTCTCTGTCTAAAATCAGTAAATATATCTTCAGGTGAGAAATAAAGGTCAAAAAAAGGTAAAATTCCACGTGGTGATAGGTTAGGACAGTCACTATCTGAGAGATGGGATTGGCTGGGAGTAAGCATGAGGGAACTTCTGCTTTATCTCCAATATTTGTTTTCTTTTCTATGTGTTGATTACATGAGTTTGTTAATGTTTTGAATATTTATTGAATTAAACACTCAAAATATGTACATTTTCCCAGACATTTGGACTATAGTAAAAAGGTTATTTAAAAAAAAAAATATATATATATATATATATATATCTTCTCTAATAAAATGGTAATATGCAAATTAACCATCACTCCGCTACATAAGCCACGCCCATCAGCCAATCAGGGTGAGTATGCAAATTAACCCAAACCAAGATGGCTACAGCCACAGAGAGCAAGGTTTCCCAGGTAACAGAGGAAGCCAAGCTTTCCCTAGCCGTTGCAGACCTAAGCCTCCACTCATGCTACAAAGTTTCAATTATAGAAGGTAAACAAATTCAAACAAATGGCGGCAGAATGGAGCTTGAGAGAGCAGGCCAGGGTTGCCGGTGGCAACAGGGGAAGCAAAGCTTTCCATACACCCTGGCCGGGCTCACCTGCTTAGGCTACAAAGTTTCAATTGTAGAAGGTGAATTAACTGCCACAGAAATGGCTGCCGGAGCCCCAGGCTTGGCTCCGCTTCAGGCTACAAAGTTTCAATTGTAGAAGGAAAATAAATCCCAGATACCAGGGCCTCTGCTTGGGTTGCCAGGGGGCGTGGCCGGCCTGCAAACCACCACAGGCCCCTCGCTCAGGCCGCCCCACGCCCCAAGGGAACCCCACCCTGATCCGGGACACCCTTCAGGGCAAACCAGCTGGCCCCCACCCGTGCACCAGGCCTCTATCTTATCTAATAAAAGAGTAATATACAGATTGATCATCACTGCAACATACAATATAGCTGCCCCCATGTGGTCAAAGATCCTGCCCCCATGTGGACACAAGATGGCCACCACAAGATGGCCAGCAGGAGAGGGCAGTTGGGAGGCACCCGGCCTGCAAGGGAGGGCAGTTGAGAGGGACCAGGCCTGCAAGGGAGGGCAGTTGGAGGTGATCAATCCTGCAGGAGAGGGCAGTTAGGGGTGACCAGGCTGGCAGAGGAGGGAAGTTGGGGGCAAACAGGCTGGCAGGGGAGCAGTTAAGCATCAACCAGGCTGGCAACGGAGTGGTTAAGGGGTGATCAGGCTGGCAGGCAGAAGCGGTTAGGGGCAATCAGGAAGGCAGGCAGGGAAGCAGTTGGGAGCCAGCAGTCCTGGATTGTGAGAGGGATGTCCGACTGCCCGTTTAGGCACGATCCCACCAGGATCGGGCCTAAATGGGCTGTCGGACATCCCTCCAGGAGTCCCAGATTGGAGAGGGTACAGGCTGGGTTGAGAGACAACCCCCCGCCGTGCACGAATTTTGTGCACAGGGCTTCTAGTATATATATATAAACCTAACTGGTTTGTCTCAGTGGATAGAGTGTCAGGCTGCAGACTGAAGGGTCCCAGGTTCAATTCCAGTCTAGGGCACATGCCCGGGTTGAGGGCTAGATCCCCAGTAGGGGGCGTGCAAGAGGCAACCAATCAATGATTCTCTCTCATCATTGATGTTTCTATCTCTCTATCCTCCCTTCCTCTCTGAATTCAATAAAAATATATATTAATTAAAAAACAACTATTGTTCTATAGCTGGATGCTGCAAGCTATGCTTGAATTGTAAAAATTGCAGGCATTTTCAAAAGAGAAATTGATGTGCTAATGATTTCAAAGGTACTCCCATTAAACATGGGCTCACAGGTGGCACAGGAAAAGAAAGCGAAGAATGTGGTCCAGAGAAATCTAGTTTCTACTGTGGGAACACTGAAAGGAGAATGTGGTGAAGACATGGATGGGAGAGGTCGGTTTTACTGAATTATACCAAGTCTTGAGGTTCCAGCAGCTTCTGCATGTGGACACTCACAACTGTATCTAGATGAGAACGAAATATTGGCACTGCCCTAAGGGAGAAAGTAATTCAAGGAAACAGTCATGGAGGAAAGATTGATAACTCAGTCTTCCCTATACTCATCCTGAGTTGATATAATTATTGTCTGCCTATAGCATTTATTGTATTTGTCGCTCATTTTGACAAAAATGTGTATAGTGTCTTATGTTTTCAGTTAGTTATTTCTAGATGTATTAGGTTGAAACATAAAAAATTGTCAATATTCAACCATTTTATTTAAACCTATAACACTAGCAATTACATATAGTCCAATTTAATCATGTGTGCCCCTTAGCAAACTCACTCCCGTTAGCATTTTCTGTGCCTACCGTGTCTCTAAACTCATTTCATCCACAAAGTGGGTATTCATAGAGCTGTCTAATGATGAAATGAAACTGTCATGTGATTGCTTTGTAAATTCTAATGTAAACCCTAGTTATCATGCAAAAAGTAATATAAGTTATTACCAAACAAATCTTGCTAATGGAAAACATTTGTGCAGTGGCTATAACTGGAATCTTATAACTAAAGAGAATAAAATTAAAAAACACTTTATAACATGTAATCCAGCAAAAATGGCAGAGAAGAGATGAAAAAATTAATAAGTGCCACTTTGATATGATATTGTAACTATGTGGAAAATGTAAGGTCTCATTAGGTTACTTTCTTTTGTATAAGCTTCCACGGACAAAACCAGGAGCTGGGCACACAAGTTCTTCACAACTTGGCATCCGGTCTCTTGTGTATCACCTACATGCTTCAATCGGTTCCCTATTTTGTTTAAGACACCCATAACCCAAAGTTGTCTGCATGGCCTGCAAAAAAAAAGCCTAACATGATTTCTTGGTACCTCCACAAGCATCATATTGCATTCAACTGTTTAAAAGTTTAGATTATAGCATTGTCCTCTTATTCCAGTCTATGCATGCAAGCCTTTATCTCACGTTTTATCTGAAACTTCTTACTGAGTCTCTATAGGCCATTCTATTGGTAGTTAGCACAGTTTGGATTAGGCTTTCTGACTTCCCTCTTCTTTGAATGTCTGCACAGCCACACACTTTTATTTTTCCTCACACTTTGTTATAGAACATCTGTGTCTTATTCCCCTCCCCAACCCCAGTATTAGTCCCTTCCCAAGTACTGTTCTTGCAACAACTAGTGATGGAGTATTTCAGTTTAAAGTATGAAAATTATAATGTTTCCTAGCTTTAGGTTATGATTTTTCAAGTAATGTTTGAATTACTAGCACTTTTTACATTAGTCATATGCAGATGTAATAATTCCTTGATGTTAAAAGAAGATTCAGAACTTGAGTCAGGAACAGTGAAACAGACAACACTGTTGGCTTATAAAGAATAATTACTGAAATACATTCTTCAACATACAAGTATAAAGAACCACTGCAGATAGACAGCTGTGTGCCTAAACATCTGTGACAGACAGAATTAAGGTGAACATGTACTTTTTAAGGGAGAGCAGGGCATCAATAGACATTAATCATTGGATGTGAGAACAATGCAAGCTTCCAATACAGGTCTGAGCAAAAGAGAATCAGCTTGTGAAAAATGTGGATTTTTTCTCTCTGAATACTCTCTGCAGTTGTTTTCTTGTTGCCTTGCAATTTTATAGCCAGTATAAATTTTTAATCATTAAAACATTGTAGTCAACTTAGTGACCCAAGATCGATCATTACTATTGGATTCTCATTGAGAACCTTGCATACTAAGGCAGTCAAAAAATTTGAGTACCAAATGAAAGTCAATTTTAATAATAATGAAAGACAAATGAAAAGAAGCAGCCAAATACATTGTTTCAAAATTCTTGAGACATCTTTATAAGCACAATGATCTATTTTTTAAATTATGAGATTGGACTAATTCCCATTCCTTTACAGTTATGTAATGAATATATATGTGAATATAAACACAGATGAGACATCATGAAGAAGAGATAGTATATTATAGGGTCATGATTTTAAAACTGGAAAAATTCTATATTTGATGTCAGTAAATTAAATTACATTACAAATAGTGGTTT